>NC_086099.1:111352351-111652770 GCF_963921235.1 Mobula hypostoma | reverse complement strand
TTCCAGAGACTGCTCCTGGACTGACTAGACAGACCACTCGCAGACTGACTTTAGAGACTGCTCCCAGACCAGACCAACTAGAGAAACCACTCCCAGACCAGACCGACTAGAGAGACCACTCCCAGACTGACAAGAGTAAACTCCCAGATTGAATCAAGAGACCGCTCCCAGACTGGCTCGAAAGACCGCTCCCAGACTGACTCCAGAGACCGCACCCAGACTGACTAGACAGACCGCTCCCTGACTGACCAGACAGACCGCTCCCAGACTGACTCCAGAGACCGCTCCCAGACTGACTCCAGAGACCGCTCCCAGACTGACTTGACAGACAATTCCCAGACTGACTAGAGAGACCACTCCCAGACTGACTAGAGAGACCACTCCCAGACTGACTCGAGAGACCACTACGAGACTGACTCCAGAGACCTCTCCCAGACTGACTTGAGAGACCACTCCCAGACTGACCCCAGAGACCACTCCCAGACCAACTCCAAAGACCACTCCCAGACAGGCTCGAGAGACCACTACGAGACTGACTCGAGAGACCGCTCCCTGATTAATTCCAGAGACGCTCCCAGACTGATTCCAGAGACTGCTCCCAGACTGACGAGACAGACAACTCCCAGACTGACTAGAGAGACCACTCCCAGACCAGACTGATGAGACAGACAACTCCCAGACTGACTAGAGAGACCACTCCCAGACCAGACCGACTTGAGAGACTGCTCCTGGACTGACTAGACAGACCGCTCGCAGACTGACTCGAGAGACTGCTCCCAGACCAGACCAACCAGAGAAACCACTCCCAGACCAGACCGACTAGAGAGACCACTCCCAGACCAGCGACTAAAGAAACCACTCCCAGACCAGACCTACTAGAGAGACCACTCCCAGAATGATGAGAGAAAACTCCCAGATTGCCCCAAGAGACCGCTCCCAGACTGACTCGAGACCGCTCCCTGACTTACTAGACAGACTGCTCCCAGACTGACTCCAGAGACCACTCCCAGACCAAACCAATTAGAGAGACCGGTCCCATACTGATGAGAGAAAACTCCCAGACTGACTCGAGAGACCGCTCCCAGACTGACTTCAGAGCCCGCTCCCAGACTGACACCAGAGACCGTTCCTAGATTACTCGAGAGACTGCTCCCAGACTGACTAGACAGACTGCTCCCTGATTGACTAGACAGACCGCTTCCAGATTCCGCTCCCAGATTGACTAGACAGACCACTCCCAGACTGACTCCAGAGACCGCTCCCAGACTGACGAGAGGAAACTCCCAGATTGACTCAAGAGACAGCTCCCAGACTGACTCGAGAGACTGCTCCCAGACTGACTTGAGAGATCACTCCCAGACTGATTAGACAGACCGCTCCCAAACTGAATCGAAAGACCGCTCCCAGACTGACTCCAGAGACCGCTTCCAGACTGACTCGACAGACCACTCCTAGATTGACTCGAGAGACCACTCCCACACTGACTAGACAGACCGGTCCCTGACTTACTCTACAGACCGCTCCAAGACTGATGCCAGAGACCACTCCCAGACTGACCCCAGAGACCATTCCCAGACCGACCCCTGAGACCAATCCCAGACTGGCTCGAGAAACCACTACGAGACTGACTCGAGAGACCACTCCTGGAATAACTCCAGAGACTGCTCCCAGACCGACGCCAGACAGTTCTCCCAGACTGATTCCAGAGACCGCTCCCCGATTGATTCCAGACACCGCTCATAGACTGATTCCAGAGAGTACTCCTGGACTGACTAGACAGACAGCTCGCAGACTGACTCGAGAGACTGCTCCCATACCAGACCGAGTAAAGAAATCACTCCCGGACCAGACCGAATAGAGAGACCACTCCCAGACCAGACCGACTGGAGAGACCACTCCCAGACTGACGAGAGAAAACTCCCAGATTGACTTAAGAGACCGCTCCCAGACTGGCTCGAGAGACCACTCCCAGACTGACTAGACAGACCGTTCCCTGACTGACTAGACAGACCGCTCCCAGACTGACTCCAGAGACCGCTCCCAGACTGACTAGAGAGAGCACTCCCAGACTGACTAGAGGGACCACTCCCAGACTGACTTCAGAGCCCGCTCCCAGACTGACACCAGAGACCGTTCCAAGATTGACTCGAGAGACCGCTCCCACACTGACGAGACAGACCGCTCCCAGACTGTCTTGAGTGACCGCTTCCAGACTGACTCCAGTTTCCGCTCTCAGATTGACTAGACAGACCGCTCCCAGATTGACTCAAGAGACTGCTTCCAGACTGACTCGAGAGACTGCTCCCAGACTGACTCGAGAGACCACTCCCAGACTGACTAGACAGACCGCTCCCAGACTGACTAGACAGACCGCTCCCTGACCGACTAGACAGACCACTCCCAGACTGAATCGAGAGACCGCTCCCAGACTGACTCCAGAGACCGCTCCCAGACTGACTCAACAGACCACTCCCTGACTTACTCGACAGACCGCTCCAAGACTGACCCCAGAGACCACTCCCAGACTGACCCCAGAGACCACTCCCAGACCGACCCCTGAGACCAATCCCAGACTGGCTTGAGAAACCACTACGAGACTGACTCGAGAGACCACTATTGGAATAACTCCAGAGACTGTTCCCAGACCGACGCCAGATATCGCTCCCAGACTGATTCCAGAGACTGCTCCTGGACTGACCAGACAGACCACTCGCAGACTGACTCGAGAGACTGCTCCCAGACCAGACCGACTAGAGAGACCACACCCAGACCAGACCGACTAGAGAGAGCACTCCCAGTCTGACTAGAGGGACCACTCCCAGACTGACTTCAGAGCCCGCTCCCAGACTGACACCAGAGACCGTTCCAAGATTGACTCGAGAGACCGCTCCCAGACTGACGAGACAGACTGCTCCCTGATTGACGAGACAGATCGCTCCCAGACTGTCTTGAGTGACCGCTTCCAGACTGACTACAGTTTCCGCTCTCAGATTGACCAGACAGACTGCTCCCAGATTGACTCAAGAGACTGCTTCCAGACTGACTCGAGAGACTGCTCCCAGACTGACTCGAGAGACCACTCCCAGACTGACTAGACAGACCGCTCCCAGACTGACCCCAGAGACCACTCCCAGACTGACCCCAGAGACCACTCCCAGACCGACCCCTGAGACCAATCCCAGACTGGCTTGAGAAACCACTACGAGACTGACTCGAGAGACCACGATTGGAATAACTCCAGAGACTGTTCCCAGACCGATGACAGATATCGCTCACAGACTGATTCCAGAGACTGCTCCTGGACTGACCAGACAGACCACTCGCAGACTGAGTCGAGAGACTGCTCCCAGACCAGACCGACTAGAGAGATCACACCCAGACCAGACCGACTAGAGAGACCACTCCCAGACTGACGAGAGGAAACTCCCAGATTGACTCAAGAGACCGCTCCCAGACTGACTCGAGAGACCGCTCACAGACTGACTAGAGAGACCGCTCCCAGACTGACGAGAGGAAACTCCCAGATTGACTCAAGAGACCGCTCCCAGACTGACTCGAGAGACCGCTCCCAGACTGACTCCAGAGACCGCACCCAGACTGACTAGACAGACCGCTCCCTGACTGACTAGACAGACTGCTCCCAGACTGACTCGAGAGACCGCTCCCAGACTGACTCCAGAGACCGCTCCCAGACTGACCTGACAGACAACTCCCAGACTGACTAGAGAGACCGCTCCCAGACTGACTAGAGAGACCACTCCCAGACTGACTAGAGAGACCACTCCCAGACTGATTCCAGAGACCGCTCCCAGGCTGACACCAGTGAGCATTCCTAGATTGACTCGAGAGACCGCTCCCAGACTGACAAGACAGACCGCTCCCTGACTGACTAGACAGACCGCTCTCAGACTGCCTGGAGAGACTGCTCCCACCCAGACTGACTCCAGATTCCGCTCCCAGACTGACTCTAGAGACTGCTCCCAGACTGACTAGACAGACCTCTCCAAACTGACTAGAGAGACCGCTCCCAGACTGACTCCAGAGACTGCTCCCAGACCGACGCCAGACATTGCTCCCATACTGATTTCAGAGACTGCTCCCAGACTGACTCAATAGACCGCTCACAGACTTACTCGACAGACCGCTCCCAGACTGACTCGAGAGACCGCTCCCAGACTAACTCCAGAGACCACAGCCAGACCGACTAGAGAGACCACTCCCAGACCAGACCGACTAGAGAGACCACTCCCAGACCGACGAGAGGAAACTCCCAGATTGACTCAAGAGACCGCTCCCAGACTGACTCGAGAGACCGCTCCCAGACTGACTCCAGAGACCGCTCCCAGACTGACTTGACAGACAACTCCCAGACTGACTAGAGAGACCACTCCCAGACTGACTAGAGAGACCACTCCCAGACTGATTCCAGAGACCGCTCCCAGGCTGACACCAGTGAGCATTCCTCGATTGACTCGAGAGACCGCTCCCTGACTGACTAGACAGACCGCTCTCAGACTGCCTGGAGAGACCGCTCCCAGACTGACTCCAGATTCCGCTCCCAGACTGACTCTAGAGACTGCTCCCAGACTGACTAGACAGACCTCTCCAAACTGACTAGAGAGACCACTCCCAGACCAGACCGACTAAAGAAACCACTCCCAGACCAGACCGACTAGAGAGACCACTCCCACACCAGACCGACGAGAGAGACCACTCCCAGACTGATGAGAGAAAACTCCCAGACTGACTCGAGACACCACTCCCAGACTGACTAGACAGACCACTCCCAGACTGACTCCAGAGACCATTCCCAGACTGACTCGAGAGACCACTCCCAGACTGACTCGAGAGACCACTCCCAGACTGACTCGAGAGACCGCTCCCAGACTGACTAGACAGACCGCTCCCAGACTGACTAGACAGACCACTCCCAGACTGACTAGAGAGACAACTCCCAGACTGACTCCAGAGACCGCTCCCAGACTGACTCCAGAGACCGCTCCCTGACTGACTCGAGAAACCGCTCCCAGACTGACTAGACAGACCTCTCCTGACTGACTAGACAGACCGCTCCCTGACTGTCTTGAGAGACCGCTCCCACACTGATTCCAGATTCCAATCCCAGACTGACTCTAGACACTGCTCCCAGTCTGACTAGACAGACAGCTCCCAGACTGAATCGAGAGACCGCTCCCGGTCTGACTAGACAGACCGCTCCCAAACTGACTCCAGAGACCGCTCCCAGACTGACTTGACAGACCGCTCCTAGACTTACTCGACAGACCGCTCCCAGACTGACCCCAGAGACCACGCCCGGACTGACCCCAGAGACCACTCGCAGACCGACCCCTGAGACCACTCCCAGACTGGCTTGAGAGACCACTACGAGACTGACTCGAGAGACAACTCCCAGAATAACTACAGAGACTGCTCCCAGACCGACGCCAGACAGTTCTCCCAGACTGATTCCAGAGACCGCTCCCCGATTAATTGCAGAGACCGCTCCCAGACTGATTCCAGAGACTGCTCCTGGACTGACTAGACAGACCGCTCGCAGACTGACTCGAGAGACTGCTCCCAGACCAGACCGACTAGAGAAACCACTCCCGGAGCAGACCGACTAGAGAGACTACTCCCAGACCAGACCAACTAGAGAGACCACTCCAAGACTGACGAGAGAAAACTCCGAGACTGACTCGAGAGACCGCTCCCAGACTGGCTCAAGAGACCACTCCCAGACTGACTAGACAGACCGTTCCCTGACTGACTCGACAGACCGCTCCCAGACTGACTCCAGATACCGCTCCCAGACTGACTAGAGAGAGCACTCCCAGACTGATTAGAGGGACCCCTCCCAGACTGACTCCAGAGACCGCTCCCAGACTGACGAGAGGAAACTCCCAGATTGACTCAAGAGACAGCTCCCAGACTGACTCGAGAGACAGCTCCCAGACTGACCAGACAGACTGCTCCCAGACTGACTAGAGAGACCACTCCCAGACTGACTCCAGAGACCACTCCCAGACTGACAATAGAGACAGCTCCAAGACTGACTCGAGAGACTGCTCCCAGACTGACTCGAGAGACCACTCCCAGACTGACTAGACAGAGTACTCCTAGACTGACTAGACAGACCGCTCCCAGACTGACTTCAGAGACCGCTCCCAGACTGACGAGAGGAAACCCCCAGATTGACTCAAGAGACAGCTCCCAGACTGACTCGAAAGACTGCTCCCAGACTGACTAGACAGACTGCTCCCTGACTGACTAGACAGACCGCTCCCAGACTGTCTGGAGAGACCGCTTGCAGACTGACGCCAGATTCCGCTCCCAGTCTGACTGTAGAGACTGCTCCCAGACTGACTAGACAGACCTCTCTCGGACTGACTAGAGAGACCGCTCCCGGACTGACTAGAGAGACCGCTCCCGGACTGACTGGACAGATCGCTCCCAGACTGACTCCACAGACTGCTCCCAGACCGACGCCAGACATTGCTCCCATACTGATTTCAGAGACTGCTCCCAGACTGACTCGACAGACCGCTCCCAGACTGACTAGACAGACCACTCCCAGACTGACCCCAGAGACCACTCCCAGACCAACTCCAGAGACCACTCCCAGACTGGCCTGCGAGACCACTACGAGACTGACCCGAGAGTCCACTCCTAGAATAACTCCAGAGACTGCTCCCAGACCGATGCCAGACATTGCTCCCATACTGATTCCAGAAACCGCTCCCAGATTCATTCCAGAGACCGCTCCCAGGCTGATTCCAGAGAATGCTCACGGAACAGGTGAATTGATTATGGGGAGCAAGGACATGGCAGACCAAATTGAATAATTACTTTGGTTCTGTCTTCACTAAGGAGGACATAAATAATCTTCCAGAAATAGTAGGGGCAGAGGGTCCAGTGAGATGGAGGAACTGAGCGAAATATATGTTAGTAGGGAAGTGGTGTTAGATAAATTGAAGGGATTGAAGGCAGATAAATCCCCAGGGCCAGATGGTCTGCATCCTAGAGTGCTTAAGGAAGTAGCCCAAGAAATAGTGGATGCATTAGTGATAATTTTTCAAAACTCGTTAGATTCTGGGCTAGTTCCTGAGGATTGGAGGGTGGCTAATGTAACCCCACTTTTTAAAAAAGGAGGGAGAGAGAAACCGGGGAATTATAGACCGGTTAGCCTAACGTCGGTCGTGGGGAAACTGCTGGAGTCAGTTATCAAGGATGTGATAACAGCACATTTGGAAAGCGGTGAAATGATCGGACAAAGTCAGCATGGATTTGTGAAAGGAAAATCATGTCTGACGAATCTCATAGAATTTTTTGAGGATGTAACTAGTAGAGTGGATAGGGGAGAACCAGTGGATGTGGTATATTTGGATTTTCAAAAGGCTTTTGACAAGGTCCCACACGGGAGATTAGTGTGCAAACTTAAAGCACACGGTATTGGGGGTAAGGTATTGGTGTGGGTGGAGAATTGGTTAGCAGACAGGAAGCAAAGAGTGGGAATAAACGGGACCTTTTCAGAATGGCAGGCGGTGACTAGTGGGGTACCGCAAGGCTCAGTGCTGGGACCCCAGTTGTTTACAATATATATTAATGACTTGGATGAGGGAATTAAATGCAGCATCTCCAAGTTTGCGGATGACACGAAGCTGGGTGACAGTGTTAGCAGTGAGGAGGATGCTAAGAGGATGCAGGGTGACTTGGATAGGTTGGGTGAGTGGGCAAATTCATGGCAGATGCAATTTAATGTGGATAAATGTGAAGTTATCCACTTTGGTGGCAAAAATAGGAAAACAGATTATTATCTGAATGGTGGCCGATTAGGAAAAGGGGAGGTGCAACGAGACCTGGGTGTCATTATACACCAGTCATTGAAAGTGGGCATGCAGGTACAGCAGGCGGTGATAAAGGCGAATGGTATGCTGGCATTTATAGCGAGAGGATTCGAGTACAGGAGCAGGGAGGTACTACTGCAGTTGTACAAGGCCTTGGTGAGACCACACCTGGAGTATTGTGTGCAGTTTTGGTCCCTTAATATGAGGAAAGACACCTTTGCCATAGAGGGAGTACAAAGAAGGTTCACCAGATTGATTCCTGGGATGGCAGGACTTTCATATGAAGAAAGACTGGATGAACTGGGCTTGTACTCGTTGGAATTTAGAAGATTGAGTGGGGATCTGATTGAAATGTATAAGATCCTAAAGGGATTGGACAGGCTAGATGCAGGAAGATTGTTCCCGATGTTGGGGAAGTCCAGAACGAGGGGTCACAGTTTGAGGATAGAGGGGAAGCTTTTTAGGACCGAGATTAGGAAAAACTTCTTCACACAGAGAGTGGTGAATCTGTGGAATTCTCTGCCACAGGAAACTGTTGAGGCCAGTTCATTGGCTATATTTAAGAGGGAGTTAGATATGGCCCTTGTGGCTACGGAGGTCAGGGGGTATGGAGGGAAGACTGAGGCGGGGTTCTGAGTTGGATGATCAGCCATGATCATAATAAATGGCGGTGCAGGCTCGAAGGGCCGAATGGCCTACTCCTGCACCTATTTTCTATGTTTCTATGTTTCTATGACTCTCTAGACCGACCGCTCGCAGACTGACTCAAGAGACTACTCCCAGACTGACCAGACAGACCGCTCCCAGACTGACCAGACAGACCACTCCCAGACTGACGAGAGAGACCACTCCCAGACCAGACCGACTAAAGAAACCACTCCCAGTCCAGACCGACTAGAGAGACCATTCCTAGTACAGACCAACTAGAGAGGCCACTCCCAGACCAGACCGACTAGAGAGACTACTCCCAGACTGACGAGAGAAAACTCCCAGATTGACTCGAGAGACCGCTCCCAGAGTGACTCGAGGGACTGCTCCCAGACTGACTACGCAGACCGCTCCCAGACTGACTAGACAGACCGCTCCCAGACTGACTAGAGAGACCACTCCCAGACTGACTAGAGGGATCACTCCCAGACTGACTAGAGGGACCACTCCCAGACTGACTAGAGAGACCACTCCCAGACGGGCTCCAGAGACCGCTGCCAGACCGACTCCAGAGACTGCTCCCAGACCGACTCCAGAGACCACTCAGAGCGATTCCAGAGACCACGCCCAGACTGATTCGAGAGACCTCTCCCAGACTGACTAGAGACACCATTCCCAGACTGACTCCTGAGACCACTCCCAGACTGACCCCAGAGACCGCTCCCAGACTGACTAGAGAGACCACTCCCAGAGTGACTAGACAGACCACTCCAAGACTGACTAGAGAGACCACTCCAAGACTGACTAGAGAGACCACTCCCAGTACAGACCAACTAGAGAGGCCACTCCCAGACCAGACCGACTAGAGAGACTATTCTCAGACTGACGAGAGAAAACTCCCAGATTGACTCGAGAGACTGCTGCCAGACCGACTCCAGAGACCGCTCCCAGACCGACTCCAGAGACCACTCCCAGACTGATTCCAGAGACCTCTCCCAGACTGACTAGAGACTCCATTCCCAGACTGACTCCAGAGACCACTCCCAGACTGATTAGAGACAACATTCCCAGACTCACTGCAGAGACCACTCCCAGACTGACCCCAGAGACCGCTCCCAGACTGACTAGAGAGACCACTCCTAGAGTGACTTGACAGACCACTCCAAGACTGACTAGAGAGACCACTCCCAGTACAGACCAACTAGAGAGGCCACTCCCAGAGCAGACCGACTAGAGAGACTACTCCCAGACAGACGAGAGAAAACTCCCAGATTGACTCGAGAGACCGCTCCCAGAGTGACTCGAGAGACAGCTCCCAGACTGACTGCACAGACTGCTCCCAGACTGACTAGACAGACTGCTCCCAGACTGACTAGAGAGACCACTCCCAGATGACTCCAGAGACCACTCCCAGACTGACACCAGAGGCCGCTCCTAGACTGACTCCAGAGACCGCTCCCAGACTGACACCAGAGACTGCTCCTAAACTGACTTGAGAGACTGCTCTCAGACTGACTCGACAGACCACTCCCAGACTGACTCCAGAGATCGCTCCCAGACTGAAACCAGAGACCGCTCCTAGACTGACTCGAGAGACCGCTCCCTGACTGACTAGACAGACCGCTCCTGAGTGACTAGACAGACCACACCCAGTACAGACCAACTAGAGAGGCCACTCCCAGACCAGACTGACGAGAGAGACTACTCCCAGACTGACGAGAGAAAACTTCCAGATTGACTCCAGAGACTGCTCCCAGAGTGACTCGAGAGACTGCTCCCAGACTGATTAGACAGACCGCTTCCAGACTGACTAGAGAGACCACTGCCAGACTGACACCAGAGACCGCTCCTAGACTGACTCGAGAGACCGCTCCCTGACTGACTCGAGAGACGGCTCACAGACTGACTAGACAGATCGCTCCCTGACTGACGAGACAGACTGCTCCCTGACTGACTAGACAGACTGCTCCCTGACTGTCTTGAGAGACCGCTCCCTGACTGAATCCAGATTCCGCTCCCAGACTGACTAGACAAACCGCTCCCAGATTGACTCGAGAGAACGCTCCCGGACTGACTCGAGAGACCGCTCCCGGACTGACTAGAGAGACCGCTCCCGGACTGACTCGAGGGACCGCTCCCAAACTGACCAGAGAGACCTCTCCCAGACTGACTCGAGAGACCGCTCCCGGACTGACTCGAGAGACCGCTCCCAGACTGACTAGAGAGACTTCTCTAGACTGACCCCAGAGACCACTCCCAGACTGGACTGACTAGAAAAACCACTCCCACACTGACTCCAGAGACCACTCAGAGCGAATCCAGAGATCACTCCCAGACTGACTCCAGAGACCACTCCCAGACTGACTCCAGAGACCACTCCCAGACTGACTAGAGAGACCACTCCCAGACTGACTCCAGAGACCACTCCCAGACTGACTAGAGAGACCGCTCCCAGACTGACTCCAGAGACCGCTCCCAGACCGACTCCAGAGACCACTCAGAGCAATTCCAGAGACCACTCCCAGACTGATTCCAGAGACCTCTCCCAGACTGACTAGAGACACCATTCCCAGACTGACTCAAGAGACCACTCCCAGACTGACCCCAGAGACCGCTCCCAGACTGACTAGAGAGACCACTCCCAGAGTGACTAGACAGACCACTCCAAGACTGACTAGAGAAACCACTCCCAGTACTGACCATCTAGAGAGGCCACTCCCAAACCAGACCGACTAGAGAGATTATTCTCAGACTGACGAGAGAAAACTCCCAGATTGACTCGAGAGACCGCTCCCAGAGTGACTCGAGAGACTGCTCCCAGACTGACTACGCAGACCGCTCCCAGACTGACTAGACAGACCGCTCCCAGACTGACTAGAGAGACCACTCCCAGACTGACTAGAGGGATCACTCCCAGACTGACTAGAGGGACCACTCCCAGACTGACTAGAGAGACCACTCCCAGACGGGCTCCAGAGACCGCTGCCAGACCGACTCCAGAGACTGCTCCCAGACCAACTCCAGAGACCACTCAGAGCGATTCCAGAGACCACGCCCAGACTGATTCGAGAGACCTCTCCCAGACTGACTAGAGACACCATTCCCAGACTAACTCCTGAGACCACTCCCAGACTGACCCCAGAGACCGCTCCCAGACTGACTAGAGAGACCACTCCCAGAGTGACTAGACAGACCACTCCAAGAATGACTAGAGAGACCACTCCAAGACTGACTAGAGAGACCACTCCCAGTACAGACCAACTAGAGAGGCCACTCCCAGACCAGACCGACTAGAGAGACTATTCTCAGACTGACGAGAGAAAACTCCCAGATTGACTCGAGAGACTGCTGCCAGACCGACTCCAGAGACCGCTCCCAGACCGACTCCAGAGACCACTCCCAGACTGTTTCCAGAGACCTCTCCCAGACTGACTAGAGACTCCATTCCCAGACTGACTCCAGAGACCACTCCCAGACTGATTAGAGACAACATTCCCAGACTCACTGCAGAGACCACTCCCAGACTGACCCCAGAGACCGCTCCCAGACTGACTAGAGAGACCACTCCTAGAGTGACTTGACAGACCACTCCAAGACCGACTAGAGAGACCACTCCCAGTACAGACCAACTAGAGAGGTCACTCCCAGAGCAGACCGACTAGAGAGACTACTCCCAGACAGACGAGAGAAAACTCCCAGATTGACTCGAGAGACCGCTCCCAGAGTGACTCGAGAGACAGCTCCCAGACTGACTGCACAGACTGCTCCCAGACTGACTAGACAGACTGCTCCCAGACTGACTAGAGAGACCACTCCCAGATGACTCCAGAGACCACTCCCAGACTGACACCAGAGGCCGCTCCTAGACTGACTCCAGAGACCGCTCCCAGACTGACACCAGAGACTGCTCCTAAACTGACTTGAGAGACTGCTCTCAGACTGACTCGACAGACCACTCCCAGACTGACTACAGAGATCGCTCCCAGACTGAAACCAGAGACCGCTCCTAGACTGACTCGAGAGACCGCTCCCTGACTGACTAGACAGACCGCTCCTGAGTGACTAGACAGACCACACCCAGTACAGACCAACTAGAGAGGCCACTCCCAGACCAGACTGACGAGAGAGACTACTCCCAGACTGACGAGAGAAAACTCCCAGATTGACTCCAGAGACTGCTCCCAGAGTGACTCGAGAGACTGCTCCCAGAGTGACTCGAGAGACTGCTCCAAGACTGATTAGACAGACCGCTTCCAGACTGACTAGAGAGACCACTGCCAGACTGACACCAGAGACCGCTCCTAGACTGACTCGAGAGACCGCTCCCTGACTGACTCGAGAGACTGCTCACAGACTGACTAGACAGATCGCTCCCTGACTGACGAGACAGACTGCTCCCTGACTGACTAGACAGACTGCTCCCTGACTGTCTTGAGAGACCGCTCCCTGACTGAATCCAGATTCCGCTCCCAGACTGACTAGACAAACCGCTCCCAGATTGACTCGAGAGAACGCTCCCGGACTGACTCGAGAGACCGCTCCCGGACTGACTAGAGAGACCTCTCCCGGACTGACTCGAGGGACCGCTCCCAAACTGACCAGAGAGACCTCTCCCAGACTGACTCGAGAGACCGCTCCCGGACTGACTCGAGAGACCGCTCCCAGACTGACTAGAGAGACTTCTCTAGACTGACCCCAGAGACCACTCCCAGACTGGACTGACTAGAAAAACCACTCCCACACTGACTCCAGAGACCACTCAGAGCGAATCCAGAGATCACTCCCAGACTGACTCCAGAGACCACTTCCAGACTGACTCTAGAGACCACTCCCAGACTGACTAGAGAGACCGCTCCCAGACTGACTCCAGAGACCGCTGCCAGACAGACTCCAGAGACCGCTCCCAGACCGACTCCAGAGACCACTCAGAGCAATTCCAGAGACCACTCCCAGACTGATTCCAGAGACCTCTCCCAGACTGACTAGAGACACCATTCCCAGACTGACTCAAGAGACCACTCCCAGACTGACCCCAGAGACCGCTCCCAGACTGACTAGAGAGACCACTCCCAGAGTGACTAGACAGACCACTCCAAGACTGACTAGAGAAACCACTCCCAGTACAGACCATCTAGAGAGGCCACTCCCAAACCAGACCGACTAGAGAGATTATTCTCAGACTGACGAGAGAAAACTCCCAGATTGACTCGAGAGACCGCTGCCAGACCGACTCCAGAGACCACTCCCAGACCGACTCCACAGACCGCTCCCAGACTGAGTAGACAGACCGCTCCCAGACTGACTAGACAGACCGCTCCCAGACTGACTCCAGAGACCACTCCCAGACTGACACCAGAGACCGCTCCTAGACTGATTCGAGAGACCGCTCCCTGACTGACTCGAGACTGCTCGCAGACTGACCAGACAGATCGCTCCCTGACTGACTAGACAGACCGCTCCCTGACTAGACAGACCGCTCCCAGACTGAATCCAGATTCCGCTCCCAGACTGAATCCAGATTCTGCTCCCAGACTGACTCTAGAAACTACTCCCAGACTGACTAGACAGACTGCTCCCAGACTGACTCAAGAACCCGCTCCCAGACTGACTCGAGAGACCGCTCCCGGACTGACTAGACAGACCGCTCCCCGATTGACTCCAGAGACCGCTCACAGACTTACTCGACAGACCGCTCCCAGACTGACCCCAGAGACCACTCCCAGACTGATCCCAGAGACCACTCCCAGACCGACCCCTGAGACCACTCCCAGACTGACTCGAGAGACCACTCCCAGAATAACTCCAGAGACTGCTCCCAGACCGACGCCAGACATTGCTCCCAGACTGATTCCAGAGACCGCCCCCAGATTGATTCCAGAGACCACTCCCAAACTGATTCCAGAGACTGCTCCCGGACTGACTAGACAGACCGCTCCCCGATTGACTCCAGAGACCGCTCACAGACTTACTCGACAGACCGCTCCCAGACTGACCCCAGAGACCACTCCCAGACTGATCCCAGAGACCACTCCCAGACCGACCCCTGAGACCACTCCCAGACTGACTCGAGAGACCACTCCCAGAATAACTCCAGAGACTGCTCCCAGACCGACGCCAGACATTGCTCCCAGACTGATTCCAGAGACCGCCCCCAGATTGATTCCAGAGACCACTCCCAGATTGATTCCAGAGACCACTCCCAGACTGATTCCAGAGACTGCTCCCGGACTGACTAGACAGACCGCTCGCAGACTGACTCGAGAGACTGCTCCCAGAATAACTCCAGAGACTGCTCCCAGACTGACTCGAGAGACCGCTCCCAGACTGACTCGAGAGACCTCTCCTGGACTGACTCGAGAGACCGCTCCCAGACTGACTAGAAAGACCGCGCCCAGACTGACTCCAGAGACCGCTCCCAGACTGACTAGAGAGACCTCTCTAGACTGACCCCAGAGACCACGCCCAGACTGACCCCAGAGACCACTCCCAGACTGGACCGACTAGAGAAACCACTCCCACACTGACACCAGAGACCACTCAGAGCGACTCCAGAGATCACTCCCAGACTGACTCCAGACACCATTCCAAGACTGACTCCTGAGACCACTCCCAGACTGACCCCAGAGAGAACGCTCCCAGACTGACTAGAGAGACCACTCCCAGTACAGACCAACTAGAGAGGCCACTCCTAGACCAGACCGACTAGAGAGACTACTCCCAGACTGACGAGAGAAAACTCCCAGATTGACTCGAGAGACCGCTCCCAGAGTGACTCGAGAGACTGCTCCCAGACTGACTACACAGACCGCTCCCAGACTAGAGAGACCACTCCCAGACTGACTCCAGAGACCGCTCCTAGACTGACTCGAGAGACCGCTCCCTGACTGACTCGAGACCGCTCGCAGACTGACCAGACAGATCGCTCCCTGACTGACTAGACAGACCGATATCTGACTGACTAGACAGACCGCTCCCAGACTGAATTCAGATTCCGCTCCCAGACTGAATCCAGATTCTGCTCCCAGACTGACTCTAGACACTACTCCCAGACTGACTAGACAGACTGCTCCCAGACTGACTCGAGAGACCGCTCCCAGACTGACTCGAGAGACTGCTCCCGGACTGACTAGACAGACCGCTCACCGATTGACTGCAGAGACCGCTCACATACTTACTCGACAGACCGCTCCCAGACTGACCCCAGAGACCACTCCCAGATTGATCCCAGAGACCACTCCCAGACCGACCCCTGAGACCACTACCAGAATGGCTCGAGAGACCACTACGAGACTGACTCGAGAGTCCACTCCCAGAATAACTCCAGAGACTGCTCCCAGACCAACGCCAGACATTGCTCCCAGACTGATTCCAGAGACCGCCCCCAGATTGATTCCACAGACAGCTCCCAGACTGATTCCAGAGACTGACTAGACAGACCGCTCCCAGACTGACTAGAGAGACCACTCCCAGACTGACTCCAGAGACCACTCCCAGACTGACACCAGAGGCCGCTCCTAGACTGACTCGAGAGACCGCTCCCTGACTGTCTAGACAGATCGCTCCCAGACTGACTAGAGGGATCACTCCCAGACTGACTAGAGGGACCACTCCCAGACTGACTAGAGAGACCACTCCCAGACGGACTCCAGAGACCGCTGCCAGACCGCCTCCAGAGACTGCTCCCAGACCGACTCCAGAGACCACTCCCAGACTGATTAGAGACACCATTCCCAGACTGACTCCAGAGACCGCTCCCAGACTGACTAGAGAGACCACTCCTAGAGTGACTTGACAGACCACTGCAAGACTGACTAGAGAGACCACTCCCAGTACAGACCAACTAGAGAGGCCACTCCCAGACCAGACCGACTGGAGAGACTACTCCCAGAAAGACGAGAGAAAACTCCCAGATTGACTCGAGAGACCGCTCCCAGAGTAACTCGAGAGACAGCTCCCAGACCGACTCCAGAGACCACTCCCAGACTGATTCCAGAGACCTCTCCCAGACTGACTAGAGACACCATTCCCAGACTGACTCCAGAGACCACTCCCAGACTGATTAGAGACACCATTCCCAGACTGACCCCAGAGACCGCTCCCAGACTGACTAGAGAGACCACTGCCAGACTGACACCAGAGACCGCTCCTAGACTGACTCGAGAGACCGCTCCCTGACTGACTCGAGAGACGGCTCACAGACTGACTAGACAGATCGCTCCCTGACTGACGAGACAGACTGCTCCCTGACTGACTAGACAGACTGCTCCCTGACTGTCTTGAGAGACCGCTCCCAGACTGAATCCAGATTCCGCTCCCAGACTGACTAGACAAACCGCTCCCAGATTGACTCGAGAGAACGCTCCCGGACTGACTCGAGAGACCGCTCCCGGACTGACTAGACAGACCGCTCCCGGACTGACTCGAGGGACCGCTCCCAAACTGACCAGAGAGACCTCTCCCAGACTGACTCGAGAGACCGCTCCCGGACTGACTCGAGAGACCGCTCCCAGACTGACTGGAGAGACTTCTCTAGACTGACCCCAGAGACCACTCCCAGACTGGACTGACTAGAGAAACCACTCCCACACTGACTCCAGAGACCACTCAGAGCGAATCCAGAGATCACTCCCAGACTGACTCCAGAGACCACTCCCAGACTGACTCTAGAGACCACTCCCAGACTGACTAGAGAGACCGCTCCCAGACTGACTCCAGAGACCGCTGCCAGACAGACTCCAGAGACCGCTCCCAGACCGACTCCAGAGACCACTCAGAGCAATTCCAGAGACCACTCCCAGACTGATTCCAGAGACCTCTCCCAGACTGACTAGAGACACCATTCCCAGACTGACTCAAGAGACCAATCCCAGACTGACCCCAGAGACCGCTCCCAGACTGACTAGAGAGACCACTCCCAGAGTGACTAGACAGACCACTCCAAGACTGACTAGAGAAACCACTCCCAGTACAGACCATCTAGAGAGGCCACTCCCAAACCAGACCGACTAGAGAGATTATTCTCAGACTGACGAGAGAAAACTCCCAGATTGACTCGAGAGACCGCTGCCAGACCGACTCCAGAGACCACTCCCAGACCGACTCCACAGACCGCTCCCAGACTGAGTAGACAGACCGCTCCCAGACTGACTAGACAGACCGCTCCCAGACTGACTCCAGAGACCACTCCCAGACTGACACCAGAGACCGCTCCTAGACTGATTCGAGAGACCGCTCCCTGACTGACTCGAGACTGCTCGCAGACTGACCAGACAGATCGCTCCCTGACTGACTAGACAGACCGCTCCCTGACTGACTAGACAGACCGCTCCCAGACTGAATCCAGATTCCGCTCCCAGACTGAATCCAGATTCTGCTCCCAGACTGACTCTAGAAACTACTCCCAGACTGACTAGACAGACTGCTCCCAGACTGACTCAAGAGCCCGCTCCCAGACTGACTCGAGAGACCGCTCCCGGACTGACTAGACAGACCGCTCCCCGATTGACTCCAGAGACCGCTCACAGACTTACTCGACAGACCGCTCCCAGACTGACCCCAGAGACCACTCCCAGACTGATCCCAGAGACCACTCCCAGACCGACCCCTGAGACCACTCCCAGACTGACTCGAGAGACCACTCCCAGAATAACTCCAGAGACTGCTCCCAGACCGACGCCAGACATTGCTCCCAGACTGATTCCAGAGACCGCCCCCAGATTGATTCCAGAGACCACTCCCAAACTGATTCCAGAGACTGCTCCCGGACTGACTAGACAGACCGCTCCCCGATTGACTCCAGAGACCGCTCACAGACTTACTCGACAGACCGCTCCCAGACTGACCCCAGAGACCACTCCCAGACTGATCCCAGAGACCACTCCCAGACCGACCCCTGAGACCACTCCCAGACTGACTCGAGAGACCACTCCCAGAATAACTCCAGAGACTGCTCCCAGACCGACGCCAGACATTGCTCCCAGACTGATTCCAGAGACCGCCCCCAGATTGATTCCAGAGACCACTCCCAGATTGATTCCAGAGACCACTCCCAGACTGATTCCAGAGACTGCTCCCGGACTGACTAGACAGACCGCTCCCAGACTGACTAGAGAGACCTCTCTAGACTGACCCCAGAGACCACGCCCAGACTGACCCCAGAGACCACTCCCAGACTGGACGGACTGGAGAAACCACTCCCACACTGACTCCAGAGACCACTCAGAGCGACTCCAGAGATCACTCTCAGACTGACTCCAGAGACCACTCCCAGACCGACTCCAGAGACTGCTCCCAGACCGACTCCAGAGACCACTCAGAGCGATTCCAGAGACCACTCCCAGACTGATTCCAGAGACCTCTCCCAGACTGACTAGAGACACCATTCCCAGACTGACTCCAGAGACCACTCCCAGACTGACTAGAGACAACATTCCCAGACTGACTCCTGAGACCACTCCCAGACTGACCCTAGAGACCGCTCCCAGACTGACTAGAGAGACCACTCCCAGTACAGACCAACTAGAGAGGCCACTTCCAGACCAGACCGACTAGAGAGACTACTCCCAGACTGACGAGAGAAAACTCCCAGATTGACTCGAGAGACCGCTCCTCGACTGACTCGACAGACCACTCCCAGAGTGCCTAGAGAGACCGCTCCCAGACTGACTAGAGAGACCGCTCCCAGACTGACTCCAGAGACAGCTCCCAGACTGACTCGAGAGACCGCTCCCAGACTGACCAGAGACACCTCTCCCAGACTGACTCGAGAGACCACGCCCAACTGACTCCAGAGACCGCTCCCAGACTGACTCGAGAGCCCGCTCCCAGACTGACTCGAGAGACCGCTCCCGGACTGACTAGACAGACCGCTCCCCGATTGACTCCAGAGACCGCTCACAGACTTACTCGACAGACCGCTCCCAGACTGACCCCAGAGACCACTCCCAGACTGATCCCAGAGACCACTCCCAGACCGACCCCTGAGACCACTCCCAGACTGACTCGAGAGACCACTCCCAGAATAACTCCAGAGACTGCTCCCAGACCGACGCCAGACATTGCTCCCAGACTGATTCCAGAGACCGCCCCCAGATTGATTCCAGAGACCACTCCCAGATTGATTCCAGAGACCACTCCCAGACTGATTCAAGAGACTGCTCCCGGACTGACTAGACAGACCGCTCGCAGACTGACTCGAGAGACTGCTCCCAGAATAACTCCAGAGACTGCTCCCAGACTGACTCGAGAGACTGTGCCCAGACTGACTAGAGACACTGCGCCCAGACTGACTCCAGAGACCGCTCCCAGACTGACTCGAGAGACCTCTCCTGGACTGACTCGAGAGACCGCTCCCAGACTGACTAGAAAGACCGCGCCCAGACTGACTCCAGAGACCGCTCCCAGACTGACTAGAGAGACCTCTCTAGACTGACCCCAGAGACCACTCCCAGACTGGACCGACTAGAGAAACCACTCCCACACTGACACCAGAGACCACTCAGAGCGACTCCAGAGATCACTCCCAGACTGACTCCAGACACCATTCCCAGACTGACTCCAGAGACCACTCCCAGACTGACTAGAGACACCATTCCAAGACTGACTCCTGAGACCACTCCCAGACTGACCCCAGAGACCGCTCCCAGACTGACTAGAGAGACCACTCCCAGTACAGACCAACTAGAGAGGCCACTCCTAGACCAGACCGACTAGAGAGACTACTCCCAGACTGACGAGAGAAAACTCCCAGATTGACTCGAGAGACCGCTCCTAGAGTGACTCGAGAGACTGCTCCCAGACTGACTACACAGACCGCTCCCAGACTAGAGAGACCACTCCCAGACTGACTCCAGAGACCGCTCCTAGACTGACTCGAGAGACCGCTCCCTGACTGACTCGAGACCGCTCGCAGACTGACCAGACAGATCGCTCCCTGACTGACTAGACAGACCGATATCTGACTGACTAGACAGACCGCTCCCAGACTGAATCCAGATTCCGCTCCCAGACTGAATCCAGATTCTGCTCCCAGACTGACTCTAGACACTACTCCCAGACTGACTAGAGAGACTGCTCCCAGACTGACTCGAGAGACCGCTCCCAGACTGACTCGAGAGACTGCTCCCGGACTGACTAGACAGACCGCTCACCGATTGACTGCAGAGACCGCTCACAGACTTACTCGACAGACCGCTCCCAGACTGACCCCAGAGACCACTCCCAGACTGATCCCAGAGACCACTCCCAGACCGACCCCTGAGACCACTACCAGAATGGCTCGAGAGACCACTACGAGACTGACTCGAGAGTCCACTCCCAGAATAACTCCAGAGACTGCTCCCAGACCAACGCCAGACATTGCTCCCAGACTGATTCCAGAGACCGCCCCCAGATTGATTCCACAGACAGCTCCCAGACTGATTCCAGAGACTGACTAGACAGACCGCTCCCAGACTGACTAGAGAGACCACTCCCAGACTGACTCCAGAGACCACTCCCAGACTGACACCAGAGGCCGCTCCTAGACTGACTCGAGAGACCGCTCCCTGACTGTCTAGACAGATCGCTCCCAGACTGACTAGAGGGATCACTCCCAGACTGACTAGAGGGACCACTCCCAGACTGACTAGAGAGACCACTCCCAGACTGACTCCAGAGACCGCTGCCAGACCGACTCCAGAGACTGCTCCCAGACCGACTCCAGAGACCACTCCCAGACTGATTAGAGACACCATTCCCAGACTGACTCCAGAGACCGCTCCCAGACTGACTAGAGAGACCACTCCTAGAGTGACTTGACAGACCACTGCAAGACTGACTAGAGAGACCACTCCCAGTACAGACCAACTAGAGAGGCCACTCCCAGACCAGACCGACTGGAGAGACTACTCCCAGACAGACGAGAGAAAACTCCCAGATTGACTCGAGAGACCGCTCCCAGAGTGACTCGAGAGACAGCTCCCAGACCGACTCCAGAGACCACTCCCAGACTGATTCCAGAGACCTCTCCCAGACTGACTAGAGACACCATTCCCAGACTGACTCCAGAGACCACTCCCAGACTGATTAGAGACACCATTCCCAGACTGACTCCAGAGACCACTCCCAGACTGACCCCAGAGACCGCTCCCAGACTGACTAGAGAGACCACTCCTAGAGTGACTTGACAGACCACTCCAAGACTGACTAGAGAGACCACTCCCAGTACAGACCAACTAGAGAGGCCACTCCCAGACCAGACCGACTGGAGAGACTACTCCCAGAAAGACGAGAGAAAACTCCCAGATTGACTCGAGAGACCGCTCCCAGAGTGACTCGAGAGACAGCTCCCAGACTGACTGCACAGACTGCTCCCAGACTGACGAGACAGACTGCTCCCAGACTGACTAGACAGACCACTCCCAGATGACTCCAGAGACCACTCCCAGACTGACACCAGAGGCCGCTCCTAGACTGACTCCAGAGACCACTCCCAGACTGACACCAGAGGCCGCTCCTAGACTGACTCCAGAGACCGCTCCCAGACTGACACCAGAGACCGCTCCTAAACGGACTTGAGAGACTGCTCTCAGACTGACTCGACAGACCACTCCCAGACTGACTCCAGAGATCGCTCCCAGACTGAAACCAGAGACCGCTCCTACACTGACTCGAGAGACCGCTCCCTGACTGACTAGACAGACCGCTCCTGAGTGACTAGACAGACCACTCCCAGTGCAGACCAACCAGAGAGGCCACTCCCAGACCAGACTGACTGGAGAGACTACTCCCAGACTGACGAGAGAAAACTCCCAGATTGACTCGAGACTGCTCCCAGATTGACTCGAGAGACCGCTCCCAGAGTGACTCGAGAGACAGCTCCCAGACTGACTGCACAGACTGCTCCCAGACTGACTAGACAGACCGCTCCCAGACTGACTAGACAGACCACTCCCAGATGACTCCAGAGACCACTCCCAGACTGACACCAGAGGCCGCTCCTAGACTGATTCGAGAGACCGCTCCCTGACTGACTAGACAGATCGCTCCCTGACTGACTAGACAGACTGCTCCCTGACTGTCTTGAGAGACCGCTCCCAGACTGAATCCAGATTCCGCTCCCAGACTGACTAGACAGACTGCTCCCAGATTGACTCGAGAGAACGCTCCCGGACTGACTCGAGAGACCGCTCCCGGACTGACTCGAGGGACCGCTCCCAAACTGACCAGAGAGACCTCTCCCAGACTGACTCGAGAGACCACGCCCATCTGACTCCAGAGACCGCTCCCAGACTGACTCGAGAGACCGCTCCCGGACTGACTCGAGAGACCGCTCCCAGACTAACTAGAGAGACCTCTCTAGACTGACCCCAGAGACCACTCCCAGACTGGACCGACTAGAGAAACCACTCCCACACTGACTCCAGAGACCACTCCCAGACTGACTCTGGAGACCACTCCCAGACTGACTAGAGAGACCGCTCCCAGACTGACTCCAGAGACCGCTGCCAGACAGACTCCAGAGACCGCTCCCAGACCGACTCCAGAGACCACTCAGAGCAATTCCAGAGACCACTCCCAGACTGATTCCAGAGACCTCTCCCAGACTGACTAGAGACACCATTCCCAGACTGACTCAAGAGACCACTCCCAGACTGACCCCAGAGACCGCTCCCAGACTGACTAGAGAGACCACTCCCAGAGTGACTAGACAGACCACTCCAAGACTGACTAGAGAAACCACTCCCAGTACAGACCATCTAGAGAGGCCACTCCCAAACCAGACCGACTAGAGAGATTATTCTCAGACTGACGAGAGAAAACTCCCAGATTGACTCGAGAGACCGCTGCCAGACCGACTCCAGAGACCACTCCCAGACCGACTCCACAGACCGCTCCCAGACTGACTAGACAGACCGCTCCCAGACTGACTAGAGAGACCACTCCCAGACTGACTCCAGACACCACTCCCAGACTGACACCAGAGACCGCTCCTAGACTGATTCGAGAGACCGCTCCCTGACTGACTCGAGACTGCTCGCAGACTGACCAGACAGATCGCTCCCTGACTGACTAGACAGACCGCTCCCTGACTGACTAGACAGACCGCTCCCAGACTGAATCCAGATTCCGCTCCCAGACTGAATCCAGATTCTGCTCCCAGACTGACTCTAGAAACTACTCCCAGACTGACTAGACAGACTGCTCCCAGACTGACTCGAGAGCCCGCTCCCAGACTGACTCGAGAGACCGCTCCCAGACTGACTAGACAGACCGCTCCCCGATTGACTCCAGAGACCGCTCACAGACTTACTCGACAGACCGCTCCCAGACTGACCCCAGAGACCACTCCCAGACTGATCCCAGAGACCACTCCCAGACCGACCCCTGAGACCACTCCCAGACCGACCCCTGAGACCACTCCCAGAATAACTCCAGAGACTGCTCCCAG
Organism: Mobula hypostoma; assembly: GCF_963921235.1. NCBI lineage: Eukaryota > Metazoa > Chordata > Chondrichthyes > Myliobatiformes > Myliobatidae > Mobula > Mobula hypostoma. The sequence continues at coordinate 111,628,848 of NC_086099.1, read as the reverse complement.
ACCGACGCCAGACATTGCTCCCAGACTGATTCCAGAGACCGCCCCCAGATTGATTCCAGAGACTGCTCCCGGACTGACTAGACAGACCGCTCGCAGACTGACTCGAGAGACTGCTCCCAGAATAACTCCAGAGACTGCTCCCAGACTGACTCGAGAGACCGCTCCCAGACTGACTAGAGAGACTGTGCCCAGACTGACTAGAGACACTGCGCCCAGACTGACTCCAGAGACCGCTCCCAGACTGACTCGAGAGACCTCTCCCGGACTGACTCGAGAGACCGCTCCCAGACTGACTATAGAGACCTCTCCCAGACTGTCTAGAGAGACCGCGCCCAGACTGACTCCAGAGACCGCTCCCAGACTGACTAGAGAGACCTCTCTAGACTGACCCCAGAGACCACGCCCAGACTGACCCCAGAGACCACTCCCAGACTGGACGGACTGGAGAAACCACTCCCACACTGACTCCAGAGACCACTCAGAGCGACTCCAGAGATCACTCTCAGACTGACTCCAGAGACCACTCCCAGACCGACTCCAGAGACTGCTCCCAGACCGACTCCAGAGACCACTCAGAGCGATTCCAGAGACCACTCCCAGACTGATTCCAGAGACCTCTCCCAGACTGACTAGAGACACCATTCCCAGACTGACTCCAGAGACCACTCCCAGACTGACTAGAGACAACATTCCAAGACTGACTCCTGAGACCACTCCCAGACTGACCCCAGAGACCGCTCCCAGACTGACTAGAGAGACCACTCCCAGTACAGACCAACTAGAGAGGCCACTTCCAGACCAGACCGACTAGAGAGACTACTCCCAGACTGACGAGAGAAAACTCCCAGATTGACTCGAGAGACCGCTCCTCGACTGACTCGACAGACCACTCCCAGAGTGCCTAGAGAGACCGCTCCCAGACTGACTAGAGAGACCGCTCCCAGACTGACTCCAGAGACAGCTCCCAGACTGACTCGAGAGACCGCTCCCAGACTGACCAGAGACACCTCTCCCAGACTGACTCGAGAGACCACGCCCAACTGACTCCAGAGACCGCTCCCAGACTGACTCGAGAGCCCGCTCCCAGACTGACTCGAGAGACCGCTCCCGGACTGACTAGACAGACCGCTCCCCGATTGACTCCAGAGACCGCTCACAGACTTACTCGACAGACCGCTCCCAGACTGACCCCAGAGACCACTCCCAGACTGATCCCAGAGACCACTCCCAGACCGACCCCTGAGACCACTCCCAGACTGACTCGAGAGACCACTCCCAGAATAACTCCAGAGACTGCTCCCAGACCGACGCCAGACATTGCTCCCAGACTGATTCCAGAGACCGCCCCCAGATTGATTCCAGAGACCACTCCCAGATTGATTCCAGAGACCACTCCCAGACTGATTCCAGAGACTGCTCCCGGACTGACTAGACAGACCGCTCGCAGACTGACTCGAGAGACTGCTCCCAGAATAACTCCAGAGACTGCTCCCAGACTGACTCGAGAGACCGCTCCCAGACTGACTAGAGAGACTGTGCCCAGACTGACTAGAGACACTGCGCCCAGACTGACTCCAGAGACCGCTCCCAGACTGACTCGAGAGACCTCTCCCGGACTGACTCGAGAGACCGCTCCCAGACTGACTAGAAAGACCGCGCCCAGACTGACTCCAGAGACCGCTCCCAGACTGACTAGAGAGACCTCTCTTGACTGACCCCAGAGACCACGCCCAGACTGACCCCAGAGACCACTCCCAGACTGGACCAACTAGAGAAACCACTCCCACACTGACACCAGAGACCACTCAGAGCGACTCCAGAGATCACTCCCAGACTGACTCCAGAGACCGCTCCCAGACTGACTAGAGAGACCACTCCCAGTACAGACCAACTAGAGAGGCCACTCCTAGACCAGACCGACTAGAGAGACTACTCCCAGACTGACGAGAGAAAACTCCCAGATTGACTCGAGAGACCGCTCCTAGAGTGACTCGCGAGACTGCTCCCAGACTGACTACACAGACCGCTCCCAGACTAGAGAGACCACTCCCAGACTGACTCCAGAGACCGCTCCTAGACTGACTCGAGAGACCGCTCCCTGACTGACTCGAGACCGCTCGCAGACTGACCAGACAGATCGCTCCCTGACTGACTAGACAGACCGATATCTGACTGACTAGACAGACCGCTCCCAGACTGAATCCAGATTCCGCTCCCAGACTGAATCCAGATTCTGCTCCCAGACTGACTCTAGACACTACTCCCAGACTGACTAGACAGACTGCTCCCAGACTGACTCGAGAGACCGCTCCCAGACTGACTCGAGAGACTGCTCCCGGACTGACTAGACAGACCGCTCACCGATTGACTGCAGAGACCGCTCACAGACTTACTCGACAGACCGCTCCCAGACTGACCCCAGAGACCACTCCCAGACTGATCCCAGAGACCACTCCCAGACCGACCCCTGAGACCACTACCAGAATGGCTCGAGAGACCACTACGAGACTGACTCGAGAGTCCACTCCCAGAATAACTCCAGAGACTGCTCCCAGACCAACGCCAGACATTGCTCCCAGACTGATTCCAGAGACCGCCCCCAGATTGATTCCACAGACAGCTCCCAGACTGATTCCAGAGACTGACTAGACAGACCGCTCCCAGACTGACTAGAGAGACCACTCCCAGACTGACTCCAGAGACCACTCCCAGACTGACACCAGAGGCCGCTCCTAGACTGACTCGAGAGACCGCTCCCTGACTGTCTAGACAGATCGCTCCCAGACTGACTAGAGGGATCACTCCCAGACTGACTAGAGGGACCACTCCCAGACTGACTAGAGAGACCACTCCCAGACTGACTCCAGAGACCGCTGCCAGACCGACTCCAGAGACTGCTCCCAGACCGACTCCAGAGACCACTCCCAGACTGATTAGAGACACCATTCCCAGACTGACTCCAGAGACCGCTCCCAGACTGACTAGAGAGACCACTCCTAGAGTGACTTGACAGACCACTGCAAGACTGACTAGAGAGACCACTCCCAGTACAGACCAACTAGAGAGGCCACTCCCAGACCAGACCGACTGGAGAGACTACTCCCAGACAGACGAGAGAAAACTCCCAGATTGACTCGAGAGACCGCTCCCAGAGTGACTCGAGAGACAGCTCCCAGACCGACTCCAGAGACCACTCCCAGACTGATTCCAGAGACCTCTCCCAGACTGACTAGAGACACCATTCCCAGACTGACTCCAGAGACCACTCCCAGACTGATTAGAGACACCATTCCCAGACTGACTCCAGAGACCACTCCCAGACTGACCCCAGAGACCGCTCCCAGACTGACTAGAGAGACCACTCCTAGAGTGACTTGACAGACCACTCCAAGACTGACTAGAGAGACCACTCCCAGTACAGACCAACTAGAGAGGCCACTCCCAGACCAGACCGACTGGAGAGACTACTCCCAGAAAGACGAGAGAAAACTCCCAGATTGACTCGAGAGACCGCTCCCAGAGTGACTCGAGAGACAGCTCCCAGACTGACTGCACAGACTGCTCCCAGACTGACGAGACAGACTGCTCCCAGACTGACTAGACAGACCACTCCCAGATGACTCCAGAGACCACTCCCAGACTGACACCAGAGGCCGCTCCTAGACTGACTCCAGAGACCACTCCCAGACTGACACCAGAGGCCGCTCCTAGACTGACTCCAGAGACCGCTCCCAGACTGACACCAGAGACCGCTCCTAAACTGACTTGAGAGACTGCTCTCAGACTGACTCGACAGACCACTCCCAGACTGACTCCAGAGATCGCTCCCAGACTGAAACCAGAGACCGCTCCTACACTGACTCGAGAGACCGCTCCCTGACTGACTAGACAGACCGCTCCTGAGTGACTAGACAGACCACTCCCAGTGCAGACCAACTAGAGAGGCCACTCCCAGACCAGACTGACTGGAGAGACTACTCCCAGACTGACGAGAGAAAACTCCCAGATTGACTCGAGACTGCTCCCAGATTGACTCGAGAGACCGCTCCCAGAGTGACTCGAGAGACAGCTCCCAGACTGACTGCACAGACTGCTCCCAGACTGACTAGACAGACCGCTCCCAGACTGACTAGACAGACCACTCCCAGATGACTCCAGAGACCACTCCCAGACTGACACCAGAGGCCGCTCCTAGACTGATTCGAGAGACCGCTCCCTGACTGACTAGACAGATCGCTCCCTGACTGACTAGACAGACTGCTCCCTGACTGTCTTGAGAGACCGCTCCCAGACTGAATCCAGATTCCGCTCCCAGACTGACTAGACAGACTGCTCCCAGATTGACTCGAGAGAACGCTCCCGGACTGACTCGAGAGACCGCTCCCGGACTGACTCGAGGGACCGCTCCCAAACTGACCAGAGAGACCTCTCCCAGACTGACTCGAGAGACCACGCCCAACTGACTCCAGAGACCGCTCCCAGACTGACTCGAGAGACCGCTCCCGGACTGACTCGAGAGACCGCTCCCAGACTAACTAGAGAGACCTCTCTAGACTGACCCCAGAGACCACTCCCAGACTGGACCGACTAGAGAAACCACTCCCACACTGACTCCAGAGACCACTCCCAGACTGACTCTGGAGACCACTCCCAGACTGACTAGAGAGACCGCTCCCAGACTGACTCCAGAGACCGCTGCCAGACAGACTCCAGAGACCGCTCCCAGACCGACTCCAGAGACCACTCAGAGCAATTCCAGAGACCACTCCCAGACTGATTCCAGAGACCTCTCCCAGACTGACTAGAGACACCATTCCCAGACTGACTCAAGAGACCACTCCCAGACTGACCCCAGAGACCGCTCCCAGACTGACTAGAGAGACCACTCCCAGAGTGACTAGACAGACCACTCCAAGACTGACTAGAGAAACCACTCCCAGTACAGACCATCTAGAGAGGCCACTCCCAAACCAGACCGACTAGAGAGATTATTCTCAGACTGACGAGAGAAAACTCCCAGATTGACTCGAGAGACCGCTGCCAGACCGACTCCAGAGACCACTCCCAGACCGACTCCACAGACCGCTCCCAGACTGACTAGAGAGACCACTCCCAGACTGACTCCAGACACCACTCCCAGACTGACACCAGAGACCGCTCCTAGACTGATTCGAGAGACCGCTCCCTGACTGACTCGAGACTGCTCGCAGACTGACCAGACAGATCGCTCCCTGACTGACTAGACAGACCGCTCCCTGACTGACTAGACAGACCGCTCCCAGACTGAATCCAGATTCCGCTCCCAGACTGAATCCAGATTCTGCTCCCAGACTGACTCTAGAAACTACTCCCAGACTGACTAGACAGACTGCTCCCAGACTGACTCGAGAGCCCGCTCCCAGACTGACTCGAGAGACCGCTCCCAGACTGACTAGACAGACCGCTCCCCGATTGACTCCAGAGACCGCTCACAGACTTACTCGACAGACCGCTCCCAGACTGACCCCAGAGACCACTCCCAGACTGATCCCAGAGACCACTCCCAGACCGACCCCTGAGACCACTCCCAGACCGACCCCTGAGACCACTCCCAGAATAACTCCAGAGACTGCTCCCAGACCGACGCCAGACATTGCTCCCAGACTGATTCCAGAGACCGCCCCCAGATTGATTCCAGAGACTGCTCCCGGACTGACTAGACAGACCGCTCGCAGACTGACTCGAGAGACTGCTCCCAGAATAACTCCAGAGACTGCTCCCAGACTGACTCGAGAGACCGCTCCCAGACTGACTAGAGAGACTGTGCCCAGACTGACTAGAGACACTGCGCCCAGACTGACTCCAGAGACCGCTCCCAGACTGACTCGAGAGACCTCTCCCGGACTGACTCGAGAGACCGCTCCCAGACTGACTATAGAGACCTCTCCCAGACTGTCTAGAGAGACCGCGCCCAGACTGACTCCAGAGACCGCTCCCAGACTGACTAGAGAGACCTCTCTAGACTGACCCCAGAGACCACGCCCAGACTGACCCCAGAGACCACTCCCAGACTGGACGGACTGGAGAAACCACTCCCACACTGACTCCAGAGACCACTCAGAGCGACTCCAGAGATCACTCTCAGACTGACTCCAGAGACCACTCCCAGACCGACTCCAGAGACTGCTCCCAGACCGACTCCAGAGACCACTCAGAGCGATTCCAGAGACCACTCCCAGACTGATTCCAGAGACCTCTCCCAGACTGACTAGAGACACCATTCCCAGACTGACTCCAGAGACCACTCCCAGACTGACTAGAGACATTCCAAGACTGACTCCTGAGACCACTCCCAGACTGACCCCAGAGACCGCTCCCAGACTGACTAGAGAGACCACTCCCAGTACAGACCAACTAGAGAGGCCACTTCCAGACCAGACCGACTAGAGAGACTACTCCCAGACTGACGAGAGAAAACTCCCAGATTGACTCGAGAGACCGCTCCTCGACTGACTCGACAGACCACTCCCAGAGTGCCTAGAGAGACCGCTCCCAGACTGACTAGAGAGACCGCTCCCAGACTGACTCCAGAGACAGCTCCCAGACTGACTCGAGAGACCGCTCCCAGACTGACCAGAGACACCTCTCCCAGACTGACTCGAGAGACCACGCCCAACTGACTCCAGAGACCGCTCCCAGACTGACTCGAGAGCCCGCTCCCAGACTGACTCGAGAGACCGCTCCCGGACTGACTAGACAGACCGCTCCCCGATTGACTCCAGAGACCGCTCACAGACTTACTCGACAGACCGCTCCCAGACTGACCCCAGAGACCACTCCCAGACTGATCCCAGAGACCACTCCCAGACCGACCCCTGAGACCACTCCCAGACTGACTCGAGAGACCACTCCCAGAATAACTCCAGAGACTGCTCCCAGACCGACGCCAGACATTGCTCCCAGACTGATTCCAGAGACCGCCCCCAGATTGATTCCAGAGACCACTCCCAGATTGATTCCAGAGACCACTCCCAGACTGATTCCAGAGACTGCTCCCGGACTGACTAGACAGACCGCTCGCAGACTGACTCGAGAGACTGCTCCCAGAATAACTCCAGAGACTGCTCCCAGACTGACTCGAGAGACCGCTCCCAGACTGACTAGAGAGACTGTGCCCAGACTGACTAGAGACACTGCGCCCAGACTGACTCCAGAGACCGCTCCCAGACTGACTCGAGAGACCTCTCCCGGACTGACTCGAGAGACCGCTCCCAGACTGACTAGAAAGACCGCGCCCAGACTGACTCCAGAGACCGCTCCCAGACTGACTAGAGAGACCTCTCTTGACTGACCCCAGAGACCACGCCCAGACTGACCCCAGAGACCACTCCCAGACTGGACCAACTAGAGAAACCACTCCCACACTGACACCAGAGACCACTCAGAGCGACTCCAGAGATCACTCCCAGACTGACTCCAGAGACCGCTCCCAGACTGACTAGAGAGACCACTCCCAGTACAGACCAACTAGAGAGGCCACTCCTAGACCAGACCGACTAGAGAGACTACTCCCAGACTGACGAGAGAAAACTCCCAGATTGACTCGAGAGACCGCTCCTAGAGTGACTCGCGAGACTGCTCCCAGACTGACTACACAGACCGCTCCCAGACTAGAGAGACCACTCCCAGACTGACTCCAGAGACCGCTCCTAGACTGACTCGAGAGACCGCTCCCTGACTGACTCGAGACCGCTCGCAGACTGACCAGACAGATCGCTCCCTGACTGACTAGACAGACCGATATCTGACTGACTAGACAGACCGCTCCCAGACTGAATCCAGATTCCGCTCCCAGACTGAATCCAGATTCTGCTCCCAGACTGACTCTAGACACTACTCCCAGACTGACTAGACAGACTGCTCCCAGACTGACTCGAGAGACCGCTCCCAGACTGACTCGAGAGACTGCTCCCGGACTGACTAGACAGACCGCTCACCGATTGACTGCAGAGACCGCTCACAGACTTACTCGACAGACCGCTCCCAGACTGACCCCAGAGACCACTCCCAGACTGATCCCAGAGACCACTCCCAGACCGACCCCTGAGACCACTACCAGAATGGCTCGAGAGACCACTACGAGACTGACTCGAGAGTCCACTCCCAGAATAACTCCAGAGACTGCTCCCAGACCAACGCCAGACATTGCTCCCAGACTGATTCCAGAGACCGCCCCCAGATTGATTCCACAGACAGCTCCCAGACTGATTCCAGAGACTGACTAGACAGACCGCTCCCAGACTGACTAGAGAGACCACTCCCAGACTGACTCCAGAGACCACTCCCAGACTGACACCAGAGGCCGCTCCTAGACTGACTCGAGAGACCGCTCCCTGACTGTCTAGACAGATCGCTCCCAGACTGACTAGAGGGATCACTCCCAGACTGACTAGAGGGACCACTCCCAGACTGACTAGAGAGACCACTCCCAGACTGACTCCAGAGACCGCTGCCAGACCGACTCCAGAGACTGCTCCCAGACCGACTCCAGAGACCACTCCCAGACTGATTAGAGACACCATTCCCAGACTGACTCCAGAGACCGCTCCCAGACTGACTAGAGAGACCACTCCTAGAGTGACTTGACAGACCACTGCAAGACTGACTAGAGAGACCACTCCCAGTACAGACCAACTAGAGAGGCCACTCCCAGACCAGACCGACTGGAGAGACTACTCCCAGACAGACGAGAGAAAACTCCCAGATTGACTCGAGAGACCGCTCCCAGAGTGACTCGAGAGACAGCTCCCAGACCGACTCCAGAGACCACTCCCAGACTGATTCCAGAGACCTCTCCCAGACTGACTAGAGACACCATTCCCAGACTGACTCCAGAGACCACTCCCAGACTGATTAGAGACACCATTCCCAGACTGACTCCAGAGACCACTCCCAGACTGACCCCAGAGACCGCTCCCAGACTGACTAGAGAGACCACTCCTAGAGTGACTTGACAGACCACTCCAAGACTGACTAGAGAGACCACTCCCAGTACAGACCAACTAGAGAGGCCACTCCCAGACCAGACCGACTGGAGAGACTACTCCCAGAAAGACGAGAGAAAACTCCCAGATTGACTCGAGAGACCGCTCCCAGAGTGACTCGAGAGACAGCTCCCAGACTGACTGCACAGACTGCTCCCAGACTGACGAGACAGACTGCTCCCAGACTGACTAGACAGACCACTCCCAGATGACTCCAGAGACCACTCCCAGACTGACACCAGAGGCCGCTCCTAGACTGACTCCAGAGACCACTCCCAGACTGACACCAGAGGCCGCTCCTAGACTGACTCCAGAGACCGCTCCCAGACTGACACCAGAGACCGCTCCTAAACTGACTTGAGAGACTGCTCTCAGACTGACTCGACAGACCACTCCCAGACTGACTCCAGAGATCGCTCCCAGACTGAAACCAGAGACCGCTCCTACACTGACTCGAGAGACCGCTCCCTGACTGACTAGACAGACCGCTCCTGAGTGACTAGACAGACCACTCCCAGTGCAGACCAACTAGAGAGGCCACTCCCAGACCAGACTGACTGGAGAGACTACTCCCAGACTGACGAGAGAAAACTCCCAGATTGACTCGAGACTGCTCCCAGATTGACTCGAGAGACCGCTCCCAGAGTGACTCGAGAGACAGCTCCCAGACTGACTGCACAGACTGCTCCCAGACTGACTAGACAGACCGCTCCCAGACTGACTAGACAGACCACTCCCAGATGACTCCAGAGACCACTCCCAGACTGACACCAGAGGCCGCTCCTAGACTGATTCGAGAGACCGCTCCCTGACTGACTAGACAGATCGCTCCCTGACTGACTAGACAGACTGCTCCCTGACTGTCTTGAGAGACCGCTCCCAGACTGAATCCAGATTCCGCTCCCAGACTGACTAGACAGACTGCTCCCAGATTGACTCGAGAGAACGCTCCCGGACTGACTCGAGAGACCGCTCCCGGACTGACTCGAGGGACCGCTCCCAAACTGACCAGAGAGACCTCTCCCAGACTGACTCGAGAGACCACGCCCAACTGACTCCAGAGACCGCTCCCAGACTGACTCGAGAGACCGCTCCCGGACTGACTCGAGAGACCGCTCCCAGACTAACTAGAGAGACCTCTCTAGACTGACCCCAGAGACCACTCCCAGACTGGACCGACTAGAGAAACCACTCCCACACTGACTCCAGAGACCACTCCCAGACTGACTCTGGAGACCACTCCCAGACTGACTAGAGAGACCGCTCCCAGACTGACTCCAGAGACCGCTGCCAGACAGACTCCAGAGACCGCTCCCAGACCGACTCCAGAGACCACTCAGAGCAATTCCAGAGACCACTCCCAGACTGATTCCAGAGACCTCTCCCAGACTGACTAGAGACACCATTCCCAGACTGACTCAAGAGACCACTCCCAGACTGACCCCAGAGACCGCTCCCAGACTGACTAGAGAGACCACTCCCAGAGTGACTAGACAGACCACTCCAAGACTGACTAGAGAAACCACTCCCAGTACAGACCATCTAGAGAGGCCACTCCCAAACCAGACCGACTAGAGAGATTATTCTCAGACTGACGAGAGAAAACTCCCAGATTGACTCGAGAGACCGCTGCCAGACCGACTCCAGAGACCACTCCCAGACCGACTCCACAGACCGCTCCCAGACTGACTAGACAGACCGCTCCCAGACTGACTAGAGAGACCACTCCCAGACTGACTCCAGACACCACTCCCAGACTGACACCAGAGACCGCTCCTAGACTGATTCGAGAGACCGCTCCCTGACTGACTCGAGACTGCTCGCAGACTGACCAGACAGATCGCTCCCTGACTGACTAGACAGACCGCTCCCTGACTGACTAGACAGACCGCTCCCAGACTGAATCCAGATTCCGCTCCCAGACTGAATCCAGATTCTGCTCCCAGACTGACTCTAGAAACTACTCCCAGACTGACTAGACAGACTGCTCCCAGACTGACTCGAGAGCCCGCTCCCAGACTGACTCGAGAGACCGCTCCCAGACTGACTAGACAGACCGCTCCCCGATTGACTCCAGAGACCGCTCACAGACTTACTCGACAGACCGCTCCCAGACTGACCCCAGAGACCACTCCCAGACTGATCCCAGAGACCACTCCCAGACCGACCCCTGAGACCACTCCCAGACCGACCCCTGAGACCACTCCCAGAATAACTCCAGAGACTGCTCCCAGACCGACGCCAGACATTGCTCCCAGACTGATTCCAGAGACCGCCCCCAGATTGATTCCAGAGACTGCTCCCGGACTGACTAGACAGACCGCTCGCAGACTGACTCGAGAGACTGCTCCCAGAATAACTCCAGAGACTGCTCCCAGACTGACTCGAGAGACCGCTCCCAGACTGACTAGAGAGACTGTGCCCAGACTGACTAGAGACACTGCGCCCAGACTGACTCCAGAGACCGCTCCCAGACTGACTCGAGAGACCTCTCCCGGACTGACTCGAGAGACCGCTCCCAGACTGACTATAGAGACCTCTCCCAGACTGTCTAGAGAGACCGCGCCCAGACTGACTCCAGAGACCGCTCCCAGACTGACTAGAGAGACCTCTCTAGACTGACCCCAGAGACCACGCCCAGACTGACCCCAGAGACCACTCCCAGACTGGACGGACTGGAGAAACCACTCCCACACTGACTCCAGAGACCACTCAGAGCGACTCCAGAGATCACTCTCAGACTGACTCCAGAGACCACTCCCAGACCGACTCCAGAGACTGCTCCCAGACCGACTCCAGAGACCACTCAGAGCGATTCCAGAGACCACTCCCAGACTGATTCCAGAGACCTCTCCCAGACTGACTAGAGACACCATTCCCAGACTGACTCCAGAGACCACTCCCAGACTGACTAGAGACAACATTCCAAGACTGACTCCTGAGACCACTCCCAGACTGACCCCAGAGACCGCTCCCAGACTGACTAGAGAGACCACTCCCAGTACAGACCAACTAGAGAGGCCACTTCCAGACCAGACCGACTAGAGAGACTACTCCCAGACTGACGAGAGAAAACTCCCAGATTGACTCGAGAGACCGCTCCTCGACTGACTCGACAGACCACTCCCAGAGTGCCTAGAGAGACCGCTCCCAGACTGACTAGAGAGACCGCTCCCAGACTGACTCCAGAGACAGCTCCCAGACTGACTCGAGAGACCGCTCCCAGACTGACCAGAGACACCTCTCCCAGACTGACTCGAGAGACCACGCCCAACTGACTCCAGAGACCGCTCCCAGACTGACTCGAGAGCCCGCTCCCAGACTGACTCGAGAGACCGCTCCCGGACTGACTAGACAGACCGCTCCCCGATTGACTCCAGAGACCGCTCACAGACTTACTCGACAGACCGCTCCCAGACTGACCCCAGAGACCACTCCCAGACTGATCCCAGAGACCACTCCCAGACCGACCCCTGAGACCACTCCCAGACTGACTCGAGAGACCACTCCCAGAATAACTCCAGAGACTGCTCCCAGACCGACGCCAGACATTGCTCCCAGACTGATTCCAGAGACCGCCCCCAGATTGATTCCAGAGACCACTCCCAGATTGATTCCAGAGACCACTCCCAGACTGATTCCAGAGACTGCTCCCGGACTGACTAGACAGACCGCTCGCAGACTGACTCGAGAGACTGCTCCCAGAATAACTCCAGAGACTGCTCCCAGACTGACTCGAGAGACCGCTCCCAGACTGACTAGAGAGACTGTGCCCAGACTGACTAGAGACACTGCGCCCAGACTGACTCCAGAGACCGCTCCCAGACTGACTCGAGAGACCTCTCCCGGACTGACTCGAGAGACCGCTCCCAGACTGACTAGAAAGACCGCGCCCAGACTGACTCCAGAGACCGCTCCCAGACTGACTAGAGAGACCTCTCTTGACTGACCCCAGAGACCACGCCCAGACTGACCCCAGAGACCACTCCCAGACTGGACCAACTAGAGAAACCACTCCCACACTGACACCAGAGACCACTCAGAGCGACTCCAGAGATCACTCCCAGACTGACTCCAGAGACCGCTCCCAGACTGACTAGAGAGACCACTCCCAGTACAGACCAACTAGAGAGGCCACTCCTAGACCAGACCGACTAGAGAGACTACTCCCAGACTGACGAGAGAAAACTCCCAGATTGACTCGAGAGACCGCTCCTAGAGTGACTCGCGAGACTGCTCCCAGACTGACTACACAGACCGCTCCCAGACTAGAGAGACCACTCCCAGACTGACTCCAGAGACCGCTCCTAGACTGACTCGAGAGACCGCTCCCTGACTGACTCGAGACCGCTCGCAGACTGACCAGACAGATCGCTCCCTGACTGACTAGACAGACCGATATCTGACTGACTAGACAGACCGCTCCCAGACTGAATCCAGATTCCGCTCCCAGACTGAATCCAGATTCTGCTCCCAGACTGACTCTAGACACTACTCCCAGACTGACTAGACAGACTGCTCCCAGACTGACTCGAGAGACCGCTCCCAGACTGACTCGAGAGACTGCTCCCGGACTGACTAGACAGACCGCTCACCGATTGACTGCAGAGACCGCTCACAGACTTACTCGACAGACCGCTCCCAGACTGACCCCAGAGACCACTCCCAGACTGATCCCAGAGACCACTCCCAGACCGACCCCTGAGACCACTACCAGAATGGCTCGAGAGACCACTACGAGACTGACTCGAGAGTCCACTCCCAGAATAACTCCAGAGACTGCTCCCAGACCAACGCCAGACATTGCTCCCAGACTGATTCCAGAGACCGCCCCCAGATTGATTCCACAGACAGCTCCCAGACTGATTCCAGAGACTGACTAGACAGACCGCTCCCAGACTGACTAGAGAGACCACTCCCAGACTGACTCCAGAGACCACTCCCAGACTGACACCAGAGGCCGCTCCTAGACTGACTCGAGAGACCGCTCCCTGACTGTCTAGACAGATCGCTCCCAGACTGACTAGAGGGATCACTCCCAGACTGACTAGAGGGACCACTCCCAGACTGACTAGAGAGACCATTCCCAGACTGACTCCAGAGACCGCTGCCAGACCGACTCCAGAGACTGCTCCCAGACCGACTCCAGAGACCACTCCCAGACTGATTAGAGACACCATTCCCAGACTGACTCCAGAGACCGCTCCCAGACTGACTAGAGAGACCACTCCTAGAGTGACTTGACAGACCACTGCAAGACTGACTAGAGAGACCACTCCCAGTACAGACCAACTAGAGAGGCCACTCCCAGACCAGACCGACTGGAGAGACTACTCCCAGACAGACGAGAGAAAACTACCAGATTGACTCGAGAGACCGCTCCCAGAGTGACTCGAGAGACAGCTCCCAGACCGACTCCAGAGACCACTCCCAGACTGATTCCAGAGACCTCTCCCAGACTGACGAGAGACACCATTCCCAGACTGACTCCAGAGACCACTCCCAGACTGATTAGAGACACCATTCCCAGACTGACTCCAGAGACCACTCCCAGACTGACCCCAGAGACCGCTCCCAGACTGACTAGAGAGACCACTCCTAGAGTGACTTGACAGACCACTCCAAGACTGACTAGAGAGACCACTCCCAGTACAGACCAACTAGAGAGGCCACTCCCAGACCAGACCGACTGGAGAGACTACTCCCAGAAAGACGAGAGAAAACTCCCAGATTGACTCGAGAGACCGCTCCCAGAGTGACTCGAGAGACAGCTCCCAGACGGACTGCACAGACTGCTCCCAGACTGACTAGACAGACCGCTCCCAGACTGACTAGACAGACCACTCCCAGATGACTCCAGAGACCACTCCCAGACTGACACCAGAGGCCGCTCCTAGACTGACTCCAGAGACCACTCCCAGACTGACACCAGAGGCCGCTCCTAGACTGACTCCAGAGACCGCTCCCAGACTGACACCAGAGACCGCTCCTAAACTGACTTGAGAGACTGCTCTCAGACTGACTCGACAGACCACTCCCAGACTGACTCCAGAGATCGCTCCCAGACTGAAACCAGAGACCGCTCCTACACTGACTCGAGAGACCGCTCCCTGACTGACTAGACAGACCGCTCCTGAGTGACTAGACAGACCACTCCCAGTGCAGACCAACTAGAGAGGCCACTCCCAGACCAGACTGACTAGAGAGACTACTCCCAGACTGACGAGAGAAAACTCCCAGATTGACTCGAGACTGCTCCCAGATTGACTCGAGAGACCGCTCCCAGAGTGACTCGAGAGACAGCTCCCAGACTGACTGCACAGACTGCTCCCAGACTGACTAGACAGACCGCTCCCAGACTGACTAGACAGACCACTCCCAGATGACTCCAGAGACCACTCCCAGACTGACACCAGAGGCCGCTCCTAGACTGATTCGAGAGACCGCTCCCTGACTGACTAGACAGATCGCTCCCTGACTGACTAGACAGACTGCTCCCTGACTGTCTTGAGAGACCGCTCCCAGACTGAATCCAGATTCCGCTCCCAGACTGACTAGACAGACTGCTCCCAGATTGACTCGAGAGAACGCTCCCGGACTGACTCGAGAGACCGCTCCCGGACTGACTCGAGGGACCGCTCCCAAACTGACCAGAGAGACCTCTCCCAGACTGACTCGAGAGACCACGCCCAACTGACTCCAGAGACCGCTCCCAGACTGACTCGAGAGACCGCTCCCGGACTGACTCGAGAGACCGCTCCCAGACTAACTAGAGAGACCTCTCTAGACTGACCCCAGAGACCACTCCCAGACTGGACTGACTAGAGAAACCACTCCCACACTGACTCCAGAGACCACTCCCAGACTGACTCTAGAGACCACTCCCAGACTGACTAGAGAGACCGCTCCCAGACTGACTCCAGAGACCGCTGCCAGACAGACTCCAGAGACCGCTCACAGACCGACTCCAGAGACCACTCAGAGCAATTCCAGAGACCACTCCCAGACTGATTCCAGAGACCTCTCCCAGACTGACTAGAGACACCATTCCCAGACTGACTCAAGAGACCACTCCCAGACTGACCCCAGAGACCGCTCCCAGACTGACTAGAGAGACCACTCCCAGAGTGACTAGACAGACCACTCCAAGACTGACTAGAGAAACCACTCCCAGTACAGACCATCTAGAGAGGCCACTCCCAAACCAGACCGACTAGAGAGATTATTCTCAGACTGACGAGAGAAAACTCCCAGATTGACTCGAGAGACCGCTGCCAGACCGACTCCAGAGACCACTCCCAGACCGACTCCACAGACCGCTCCCAGACTGAGTAGACAGACCGCTCCCAGACTGACTAGAGAGACCACTCCCAGACTGACTCCAGAGACCACGCCCAGACTGACACCAGAGACCGCTCCTAGACTGATTCGAGAGACCGCTCCCTGACTGACTCGAGACTGCTCGCAGACTGACCAGACAGATCGCTCCCTGACTGACTAGACAGACTGCTCCCTGACAGACTAGACAGACCGCTCCCAGACTGAATCCAGATTCCGCTCCCAGACTGAATCCAGATTCTGCTCCCAGACTGACTCTAGAAACTACTCCCAGACTGACTAGACAGACTTCTCCCAGACTGACTCGAGAGCCCGCTCCCAGACTGACTCGAGAGACCGCTCCCAGACTGACTAGACAGATCGCTCCCCGATTGACTCCAGAGACCGCTCACAGACTTACTCGACAGACCGCTCCCAGACTGACCCCAGAGACCACTCCCAGACTGATCCCAGAGACCACTCCCAGACCGACCCCTGAGACCACTCCCAGACTGACTCGAGAGACCACTCCCAGAATAACTCCAGAGACTGCTCCCAGACCGACGCCAGACATTGCTCCCAGACTGATTCCAGAGACCGCCCCCAGATTGATTCCAGAGACCACTCCCAGACTGATTCCAGAGACTGCTCCCGGACTGACTAGACAGACCGCTCGCAGACTGACTCGAGAGACTGCTCCCAGAATAACTCCAGAGACTGCTCCCAGACTGACTCGAGAGACCGCTCCCAGACTGACTAGAGAGACTGTGCCCAGACTGACTAGAGACACTGCGCCCAGACTGACTCCAGAGACCGCTCCCAGACTGACTCGAGAGACCTCTCCCGGACTGACTCGAGAGACCGCTCCCAGACTGACTATAGAGACCTCTCCCAGACTGACTAGAGAGACCGCGCCCAGACTGACTCCAGAGACCGCTCCCAGACTGACTAGAGAGACCTCTCTAGATGACCCCAGAGACCACGCCCAGACTGACCCCAGAGACCACTCCCAGACTGGACTGACTAGAGAAACCACTCCCACACTGACTCCAGAGACCACTCCCAGACTGACTCTAGAGACCACTCCCAGACTGACTAGAGAGACCGCTCCCAGACTGACTCCAGAGACCGCTGCCAGACAGACTCCAGAGACCGCTCCCAGACCGACTCCAGAGACCACTCAGAGCAATTCCAGAGACCACTCCCAGACTGATTCCAGAGACCTCTCCCAGACTGACTAGAGACACCATTCCCAGACTGACTCAAGAGACCACTCCCAGACTGACCCCAGAGACCGCTCCCAGACTGACTAGAGAGACCACTCCCAGAGTGACTAGACAGACCACTCCAAGACTGACTAGAGAAACCACTCCCAGTACAGACCATCTAGAGAGGCCACTCCCAAACCAGACCGACTAGAGAGATTATTCTCAGACTGACGAGAGAAAACTCCCAGATTGACTCGAGAGACCGCTGCCAGACCGACTCCAGAGACCACTCCCAGACCGACTCCACAGACCGCTCCCAGACTGAGTAGACAGACCGCTCCCAGACTGACTAGAGAGACCACTCCCAGACTGACTCCAGAGACCACGCCCAGACTGACACCAGAGACCGCTCCTAGACTGATTCGAGAGACCGCTCCCTGACTGACTCGAGACTGCTCGCAGACTGACCAGACAGATCGCTCCCTGACTGACTAGACAGACTGCTCCCTGACAGACTAGACAGACCGCTCCCAGACTGAATCCAGATTCCGCTCCCAGACTGAATCCAGATTCTGCTCCCAGACTGACTCTAGAAACTACTCCCAGACTGACTAGACAGACTTCTCCCAGACTGACTCGAGAGCCCGCTCCCAGACTGACTCGAGAGACCGCTCCCAGACTGACTAGACAGACCGCTCCCCGATTGACTCCAGAGACCGCTCACAGACTTACTCGACAGACCGCTCCCAGACTGACCCCAGAGACCACTCCCAGCCTGATCCCAGAGACCACTCCCAGACCGACCCCTGAGACCACTCCCAGACTGACTCGAGAGACCACTCCCAGAATAACTCCAGAGACTGCTCCCAGACCGACGCCAGACATTGCTCCCAGACTGATTCCAGAGACCGCCCCCAGATTGATTCCAGAGACCACTCCCAGACTGATTCCAGAGACTGCTCCCGGACTGACTAGACAGACCGCTCGCAGACTGACTCGAGAGACTGCTCCCAGAATAACTCCAGAGACTGCTCCCAGACTGACTCGAGAGACCGCTCCCAGACTGACTAGAGAGACTGTGCCCAGACTGACTAGAGACACTGCGCCCAGACTGACTCCAGAGACCGCTCCCAGACTGACTCGAGAGACCTCTCCCGGACTGACTCGAGAGACCGCTCCCAGACTGACTATAGAGACCTCTCCCAGACTGACTAGAGAGACCGCGCCCAGACTGACTCCAGAGACCGCTCCCAGACTGACTAGAGAGACCTCTCTAGATGACCCCAGAGACCACGCCCAGACTGACCCCAGAGACCACTCCCAGACTGGACCGACTAGAGAAACCACTCCCACACTGACTCCAGAGACCACTCAGAGCGACTCCAGAGATCACTCCCAGACTGACTCCAGAGACCACTCCCAGACCGACTCCAGAGACTGCTCCCAGACCGACTCCAGAGACCACTCAGAGCGATTCCAGAGACCACTCCCAGACTGATTCCAGAGACCTCTCCCAGACTGACTAGAGACACCATTCCCAGACTGACTCCAGAGACCACTCCCAGACTGACTAGAGACAACATTCCAAGACTGACTCCTGAGACCACTCCCAGACTGACCCCAGAGACCGCTCCCAGACTGACTAGAGAGACCACTCCCAGTACAGACCAACTAGAGAGGCCACTTCCAGACCAGACCGACTAGAGAGACTACTCCCAGACTGACGAGAGAAAACTCCCAGATTGACTCGAGAGACCGCTCCCAGAGTGACTCGAGAGACTGCTCCCAGACTGACTACACAGACCGCTCCCAGACTGACTAGAGAGACCACTCCCAGACTGACTCCAGAGACCGCTCCTAGACTGACTCGAGAGACAGCGCGCAGTCTGACCAGACAGATCGCTCCCTGACTGACTAGACAGACCGATCTCTGACTGACTAGACAGACCGCTCCCAGACTGAATCCAGATTCTGCTCCCAGACTGACTCTAGACACTACTCCCAGACTGACTAGACAGACTGCTCCCAGACTGACTCGAGAGACCGCTCACAGACTTACTCGACAGACCGCTCCCAGACTTACTCGACAGACCGCTCCCAGACTGACCCCAGAGACCACTCCCAGACTGATCCCAGAGACCACTCCCAGACCGACCCCTGAGACCACTACCAGAATGGCTCGAGAGACCACTACGAGACTGACTCGAGAGTCCACTCCCAGAATAACTCCACAGACTGCTCCCAGACCGACGCCAGACATTGCTCCCAGACTGATTCCAGAGACCGCCCCCAGATTGATTCCAGAGACCACTCCCAGACTGATTCCAGAGACTGCTCCTGGACTGATTAGACAGACCGCTCGCAGACTGACTCGAGAGACTGCTCCCAGACTGACTTGAGAGACCGCTACCGGACTGACTTGAGAGACCGCTCCCCGACGCACTCCAGAGACCGCTCCTAGACTTACACGACAGACCGCTCCCAGACTGACCCCAGAGACCACTCCCAGACTGATCCCAGAGACCACTCCCAGACCAACCCCTGAGACCACTCCCAGACTGGCTCGAGAGACCACTACGAGACTGACTCCAGAGACCACTCCCAGAATAACTCCAGAGACTGCTCCCAGACCGACGCGTGACATTGCTCCCAGACTGATTCCAGAGACCGCCCCCAGATTGACTGGAGAGACCACTCCCAGACTGACTCCAGAGACCACTCCCAGACTGACTCCAGAGACCGCTCCCAGACTGACTCCAGAGACCGCTCCCAGACTGACTCCAGAGACCGCTCCCAGACTGACTAGAGAGACTGCGCCCAGACTAACTCCAGAGATCGCTCCCAGACTGACTCGAGAGACCTCTCCCGGACTGACTCGAGAGACCGCTCCCAGACTGACTAGAGAGACCGCGCCCAGACTGACTCCAGAGACTGCGCCCAGACTGACCCCAGAGACCACTCCCAGACTGGACCGACTAGAGAAACCACTCCCACACTGACTCCAGAGACCACTCCCAGACTGACTAGAGAGACCACTCCCAGACTGACTCCAGAGACCGCTGCCAGACTGACTCCAGAGACCGATCCCAGACCGACTCCAGAGACCACTCAGAGCGACTCCAGAGACCACTCCCAGACTGATTCCAGAGACCACTCCCAGACTGTCTGGACAGACCGCTCGCAGACTGACTCAAGAGACTGCTCCCGGACTGACTCGAGAGACCGCTCCCGGACTGACTCGAGAGATCGCTCCTGGACTGACTCGAGAGACTGCTCCCAGACTGACTCCAGAGACAGCTCCCAGACTGACTCGAGAGACCGCTCCCAGACTGACCAGAGAGACCTCTCCCAGACTGACCAGAGAGACCACGCCCAACTGACTCCAGAGACCGCTCCCAGACTGACTCGAGAGACCGCTCCCGGACTGACTCGAGAGACCGCTCCCAGACTGACTAGAGAGACCTCTCTAGACTGACCCCAGAGACCACTCCCAGACTGGACCGACTAGAGAAACCACTCCCACACTGACTCCAAAGACCACTCAGAGCGACTCCAGAGACCACTCCCAGACTGACTAGACAGACCACTCCCAGACTGACTAGACAGACCGCTCCCTGACTGACTAGACAGACCGCTCACAGACTGACTCGAGAGACCACTCCCAGAGTGACTCCAGAGACATCATTCCCAGACTGACTCCAGAGACCACTCCCAGACTGACTCCAGAGACCGCTCCCAGACTGACTCCAGAGACCGCTCCCAGACTGACTCCAGAGAACGCTCCCAGACCGACTAGAGAGACCGCTCCCACACTGACTCCAGAGACCACTCCCAGACTGACTAGACAGACCACTCCCAGACTGACTAGACAGACCGCTCCCTGACTGACTAGACAGACTGCTCCCAGACTGACTAGAGAGACCACTCCCAGAGTGACTCCAGAGACATCATTCCCAGACTGACTCCAGAGACCACTCCCAGACTGACCCCAGAGACCACTCCCAGACTGACCCCAGAGACCACTCCCAGATTGACCCCAGAGACCACTCCCAGATTGACCCCAGAGACCACTACGAGACTGACTCGAGAGACCACTCCCAGAATAACTCCAGAGACTGCTCCCAGACCGACGCCAGATATTGCTCCTAAACTGATTCCAGAGACCACTCCCAGATTGATTCCAGAGACCGCTCCCAGACTGATTCCAGAGATTGCTCCCGGACTGACCCCAGAGACCACTCCCAGAGTGGACCGACTAGAGAAACCACTCCCACACTGACTCCAAAGACCACTCAGAGCGACTCCAGAGACCACTCTCAGACTGACTCTAGAGACCACTCCCAGACTGACTCCAGAGACCGCTGCCAGACCGACTCCAGAGACCACTCAGAGCGATTGCAGAGAGCACTCCCAGACTGATTCCAGAGACCTCTCCCAGACTGACTAGAGACACCATTCCCAGACTGACTCCAGAGACCACTCCCAGACTGATTAGAGACACCATTCCCAGACTGACTCCAGAGACCACTCCCAGACTGACCCCAGAGACCGCTCCCAGACTGACTAGAGAGACCACTCTCAGACTGATTCGAGCTTCTTCCTGCCAGACCAGGGGCACCTCCAATATTACATTCACAGACTCCCCCTGGTCTACCTCCAGAGTACTCCACCCAGACAACTCTGAAGACCTTTCCCAGAGCACCTCCCGAGATTTCTGCCACACTACCTCCAAAGACCACCTCTCTGAGACTAACTCCTTCTGGACTACTTCTCCAGACTTTTCGTTCCACACCATTGCTACAGACTCCTCCCATTCTACTTCCAGACTCCTCCTATTCCACCTCCAGAGGCTCCTCACACACTGCCTCCAGAGGTTCTTCCCAGACTATTTCTAACGTCTACTCATAGACTAACTCCAGAGGCTCCTCGCAAACTACCTCCGGGGACAACTCCCAGTCTTCTTCCAGAGATTCCACCCTGACCACCGCCAGAGACTCCTCCCAGAGCACCTGTAGAGACCACCCCCAGATCACTTCTAGAGACTACACCCAGAGCACCTCCAGAGACTCTGTCTAGACTACTTCAAGAGACTCTTGCTCTCAGACTACCTGAGACACTACTCCCAGACTATTTAAGAAGCTCTTCTCAGACTACCTAAAGTGTCCCCTCCCAGACTGTTTCCAGACATTACTTCCCGACTGACTCCAGACACTACTTCCAGACTGACTCCAGAGACTACTTCCAGACTACCTCTGGAGACACTTCCTCACAGACCACCACTAGAGACTGCTCCTCCCAGACTACCTCCAGGGGCTCTACCCAGACTACCTCTAGAGACTCCTCCCACACCATCTCTAGACTCCACCTTGCAGATCACCTCTAGAGACTCCTCCTCCCAGACCATGTCTAGAAATGCCTCCAATATTACATCTAGAGACTCCTACTGGTGTTACCTCCAGACACTACTCCCCCCAAACATCCCTGGGGACTCTTCCCTCACCACCTCCAGAAACTCCTCCCAGACCACCTCCAGAAACTCCTCCCAGACCACTTCTAGAGAGCCCTCCCAGACTATTTCTTGAGACTCCTCCCAGAATACCTCCAGAGGCTCCTCACAGAATACTTCCAGAGGCTCCTCATTCCAGACTACCTCCAGAGACTACTCCTACCAAACTATTCTACAGGATCATCCCATACCACCTCCACAGACTCCTCCCAACCTACCTCCAGAAACTCCTCCCAGCCTACCTCCAGAGACCTCTTGTCTCAGACTACCTCTACAGACTACTCCGTGATTACTTCTAGACCCATGTCCCTGATGTGGTAACCATAGTAAAGAACGTCAGTGGGAAGGAGGGAAACACCGGTATGTTGTGGCTGATCCAACAAATGCCTTTTTCTCCATTCCTTTAAATTATGACTCCTAAGACCATTTTACCTTTAGGGCAGAGAGCTGCTCCTCCAAATATAGGTGCATAGCCCGGCCTTGTGCCATGTGATAGTGGTCAAGATTTGCCGGAGATCTTGCTTAACCCAACCATTGTGGTATCTCATTATATAGACAACATATTATTAACATAGGGGCCCCAAGAAGGGGGAAGTGGCTGAGGCATTGGCCCATGAGAATGGTCAGTAAACCTGACAAGATACAGAGATCTAGCCAGAACGTGCTGTTCCTGGGTATACAGTGGCATCTGGGAGCTAGTAGGCCTAATAATACAAGCTGGGTGGTGATATTTGATAAAGAAAAACCAGTCTGCCTTAACTCCAATGACCAATTAAATAGAGTGTTAGTAAACTTCCCTACATTGCAGAAGTGGCTATGACATTGCTACTGCTTCTCATCAAAACAACAACAGCGATCCACGATGCTTTATCAACAAACACCTTTCTTCAAATGTTGTATTAATATGCCAACCAGTTGAACAATGTAAACATTGGGTTTGCCTCCAAGTCCCAAAGCACTCAGGCATGGGAGCGCTGATTCCTGTTCCCCTGAGTGGCACTGAGGACTGCACATGGAACAAAGCTATCATTCATCCCCATTAGAGTGTGTGTTTCCTCCTGGTGCTCCGCTTTCCTCCCACAGTCCAAAGACGGAGCAGTTGGTAGGTTAGTTGGTAAGCTGTCCAGTGATTAGGCTCGGGGTGAATCGGGGGTTGCTGCGCAGGGCTGCTCGAAGGGCCAGAAGGTCCAATTCCATGCTTTAGCTCAATAAATAAATTGGTAGATAATGTTATCCATGACAACAATTCTGTTACTTTTGCACCTTTTCCTCGTCTGGCACACGGAGTTCAACCTGATAAAGTGTGATTGATTCACTTTGAAAGGTCAAATTTGAAAGCAGAATACGGGGTAGTGGCAAGAGTGTTAGTAGTGTGACAGAACAGAGAGACTTTGGGGTCCATGTCCATAGATCTCTTAAAGTTGCTGCACAAGCTGATAGGGCTGTTAAAAAAGTGTATGATTTGTTGGCCTTCATTAGTCGAAGGATTGAGTTCAAGAGCCACGAGGTAGTGTTGCAGCTCTTTCAAATCCTGGTGAGACCATACTTGGGATATGGTCACCTCATTATGAAGAGGATGCAAAAGCGTTAGAGTTTGTACCTAGGAGATTCACCTGGATTCAAGAACATGTAGGCTAGGGCTTTTCTCTTTGGAGTGAAGAATGAGATTTGACTTGACAGTGATGTACAAGATGATAAGAGGCAAAGATTGAGTGGATATGATGAAACTTTTTTCCGAGGGAAGAAATGACTAGTACAAGGGGACATACGCACACTTTAAAGTGATTAGAGGAAAGTATTGAGGGAACGTCAGGGCTAAACATTTTTACACAGAGAGAGTGGGTGTCTGCCACAGGTCATGGTTGAGCCGTATACATTATGGACATATAAGAAACTCTTAGAAAAATAGCTGATAGAAAATTAGAGGGATTAAGTAGAAGGAAAAGGTTAGAAAGACCTTAGAGAAAGTTAAATGGTCAGTATAACATAGTGGGCCAAAGGCCGTCTACTGTTGTATAATGACCTTTGTTCTATCTGTCACACATCTATTCATTAACGTCCTGGTGACTACTGGGATGGTCAATATTATAATCCCAGCAGAATAATTGTGCCTTTCTTATTTTTGAGATTTAAGACCATGAGGTATAGGAGCAGAATTAGGCCAATCGGGCCACTGAGTCTGCTCTGCCATTCCATTATGGCTGATTTATTATCCCTGTCAACAACATTCTCTCGCCTTCTCCCTGTGACCTTTGATAAACTGACTAATCTAGATCTAATCAACCTCTGCTTTAAATATACTCAATGACTTGGCCTAAAACAGATTCACCACCCTCTAGCTAAAGAAATTCTTCCTCATCTATGTTTAAATGGACGTCCCTCAATTCCGAGGCTGTGCCTTCTGGTCATAGACTCACCCACTATAGGAAAGATTCTCTCCACATCCACTCTATTTACCCTCACATTATTCGATAGGTTTCAATGAGATACCCTTCATTCTTCCAAACTCAAGTGAATACGGGCCCTGTGCCATGAAACAGTCCTCCTATATTAACCCTTTCGTTCTCGGAAATCATTCTTCTGAACCTCCTCGAGACTCTTTCCAATGCCAGCACATCATTTCTTAGATACGGGGCCCAAAACTGTTCACAATACTCAAAGTGAAGTTTGACCAATGCACTACAAAGCCTCAGCATTACATCCTTCCTTATATACTAGTTGTCAGAAAAATGAATCCTAACATTGCATTTTGCCTTCCTCACCACCACAACCTGCAAGTTAACCTTCAGAGAATCCTGCACAAGATCTCCCAGACTGCTGAAGAGTTTCGGCTCAAAGTTCTATCACACTCCTCAGTATCCGACCGTTCACTGTGTAAAACCGACCCTGGTCAGTCCTACTGATGGACAATAGCTTGTACCTGTCTGCATTAAATTCCATCTGCTGTTTTCCAGCTTATTTTCCCAGCTTATGCAATCTCTCTGCATGCCATGATAGTCTTCCTCACTGTTCACTACACCCCCAATCTTGGTGTCGGCCATAAATTCGCTGATTCAGTTAACCACATTATCATCCAGATCACTGATATTGATGACAAACAACAAAGGATCCAGCCCCAATCCCTGTGCACACCTCCAGTCACAGGCCTCCAGTCAGAGAGTGACCCTCTACTTCTCTAGCTTCTCCCACAAAAGCCAACATCTAATCCAATTTACTAACTCATCCTGAATGACTTCTTGACCAGCTGTGTAGACAACATCCACAGGCTTGCCTTGCCTTCATCTACTTTCCTGGTAACTTCCTCAAAAAATACTATAAGGTTGTTAGACATGACCTACCATGCTCAAAGTCATGCTGTCTATCCTTAATCAGTCCATGTATATCCAAATACTTATATAGTTGGTCCCTTAGTTACCTTCCACGATCTTTCCCACAACTGATGACAGACTCACCAGTCTATAGTTTCCTGGTTTATGTTTAGAGATTCTTTTAAACAGAGGAACAACAGTGGCTATCCTCCACTCTCTGGTACCTCTCCCTGTCGCTAAAGATGACTTAAATATCACTGCTAGGGCGTGGTTCATTTCTGCATTTGCTTCCAGTAGGGTCCAAAGGAACACCTTGTCAGACCCTGGGGATTTATCCATCTTGATTTGCCTCAGGGTAGCAAACACCTCCTCCTCTGTAATCTGTACAGGGTCCATGAAGTTGATGCCATTTTGCCTCACTTCTATAAACTCTGTGCCCGTCTCCTGAGTAAATACAGATGCAAAAAGTTCATTTATGATCTTCCCCATTTGTTTTGGCTCCACACATGGACTACCATTTGGTCTTCCAGAGGACAAATTTGGTCCTTTGCAATCCTGACGCTCTTAAAATATCTGTAGAATCCTCCCTTAATCCCTTCCGCTCTGTCACATCTAAAGCAATGGAACCCCAGAATATTGAGCTGCCAGTCCTGCCCCTCCTGCAACCAAGTCTCACTAATGGCTACAATATTATAATTCTAGATGTTGGTCCATGCCCTGAACTCATCAGCCTTTTCTATGATCCTTTTGCATTAAAATATACATAGCTCAGGACACTAGTCGTACCATGCTCTACATTTTAATTCCTGGCTTTGTCTGAAGTCTTACCAACACCTGTCTCCACAACCACTCCACTAATTGTTCTGGCACTCTGATTCCCATCCCTCTGCAACTCTAGTTTAAACCCCACCGTGCACTATTAACCAACCATCCCACAAGAACATTAGATCCCTCAAGCATAGGTGCAAACTGTCCCTTCTGCACAGGTCCCACTTGCCCTGGAAGAGAGCCCAATGATCCAAAAATCTTATGCACTCTCTCCTACACCAACTGCTTAACCACGTGTTTAAAGTGTATAATCTTCCTAGTCCTGGCCTCACTAGCATGTGGCACAGGTAGCAAACCTGAGATCACAATATTGGAGGTCCTGCCCTTTAATGTAGCAGCCAACTCTCTGAACTCCCTTTGCAGAACCTCGTCACTAGTCCTACCCATATCACTGGTACCTACATAGATCACGACCTCTGGCTGTTAATCCTTCTACTTAAGAATGCTGAGGACTTAATCAAAGATATCCCAGAACCTGGCACCCAGGAGGCAACATACCATCTTGGAGTTTGTTCTCACAAATAGAACCTTATGTTCATTCCCTGAACTAATAAATCCTTATCACCACAGTGTCCCTATTTTCCCCACTTCCCTTCTGAGTCACACAGGCAGACTTAGTGCCAGAGACCCAAATACTGTGACTTTCTTGTTAGGTCATCATCCCCCAAAATATCCAAACAGTATCCTGTTGTTAAAGAGGATGACCACAAGGGTATTCTGCACAGGTTGACTGACCCTTTCCGCCTCCTGAGAGTCACGCAGTTTCCTTTGGCCGGCACCTTCGGTGAAGTTCATCTTGATATAACACGATAAGATATACCAGCACGATTAGGTCATTTGGTCCATCAAGTCTGCTCTGCCATTTCATTATGGTTGATCCATTTTCCTCTCACCCCCCAATCTTCTGCCCTTCCCCCTCCCCATATCCCTTCATGCCTTGACCAATCAAGAATCTATCAACCTCTGCCCTAAATATACCCAATGACTTGGCCTCCACAGCTGCCTGTGGCAACAAATTCCACAGATCCATCGCTTTCTGGCTAAGGAAATTCCTCCTCACCTCCAAACTTCAAAAGGACATCACTCTATTCTGAGGCTGTGTTCTCTGGTGTTAGATTCTCCCACCAAAGGAAACATCCATGTTATTAAGGTCTTTCACCATTTGATAGGTTTCAATTACGTCATCCTCATTCTTTCGAATTCCAGTGAGTAAAGTCCAGAGCCATCAAATGCTCTTCATATGACAAGCTATTCAACCCTGGAATCATTTTTGTGAACCTCCTTTGAACCCGCTCTAGTGTCAGCATCCTTTCTAAGATAAGAAGCCCTAAACTAATTAAGTGAGGCCTCATCAATGCTTTACAAAGTCTCTACATTACTTCTTTGCTTTTATATTTTAAGTTCCCTTGTGTCTCAGTTTTTTTATACTTTCTCTCCATTTAGAAGATAGTCAACCCTTTCATTTCTTCTACCAAACACTTCCCCAATACTGTATTCTATCTGCCAGTTCTTTGCCCATTCTCCTAATCGGTCTGAGTCCTTTTGTAGCCTCTGCACTTCCTCAGAAGTATTTGCCCCTCTGCCAATCTTCGTATCATCTGCAAGCTTTGCAACAAAGCCATCAATTCCAACATCCACATCATTGGTATATAGTGTGAAAAGAATCAGTCCCAACACTGACCCCTGTGGAACACCGCTAAAGAAAAGCAGCCAGCCAGAAAAGGTGAAAATCTGCAGATGCTGGAAATCCAAGCAACACACACAAAATGCTGAAGGAACTCCGCAGGCTCGGCAGCATCTATGCAAAAGAGTACAATCGACCTTCGAGCCAAGATGTCGACCGTACTCTTTTCCATAGAAGCTGTCTGGCCTGCTGAGTTCCTTCAGCATTTTGTGTGTGTTTCTTGGATTTCCAGCACCTGCAGACTTCCTCTTGTTTGTGATTGGATTACTACACTGCGAAGTCTCTTCCAGGAATGCCTATCCTGAAGAAGTTTAAATCATCCAGTTGGCCCAAAACATCATCTGTACTCTTTTCCATTGATGCTGCCAGGCCTGCTGAGTTCCTCCAGCATTTTGTGTGTGTTAACCAGAAAAGGCTCCCTTTACTCCCACTCTTTGTGTCCGGCCAATCAACAACTGCTTTATTGATGTTAGCATCATTCCTGTCACACCATTAGCTCATAGCTTGTCAAGAAGCCTCATGTATGACACCTTGTCAAAGGCCTTCCGAAAATCTAACATCAACTAGGTTTCCTTTGTCCATCCTGCTTATTATTTCTTCAAAAAATTCCAACAGATTTGTCAAGCAAGATTTTTCCTTGAGAAAACCGTGCTATGGTCGATTTTATCATGTGTCTCCAAGTACCCTGAAATGGCATCCTGAACAATTGACACCAACATCTTCTCGATCACTGAGGTTAGACTAACTGCTGATAATTTCCTTTCTTATGCCTCCTTTCTTGAAGAATGGAGTGACATTTGCGATTTTCCCATCTTCCAGAACTAGTTATTCCTGAAAGATCTTTAATAATGACTCCATAATCTCTTCAGCCACCTCTTTCAGAAACCTGGGGTATAGATCATCTGGTCCAGGTGACTTATCTACCTTCAGACCTTTCAGTTTTCCAAAAACCTTCTCCCTCGTTATGGTAACTTCACACACTTCATGACCCGACACCTAAGACTTCCACCATATTGCTAGTGTCTTCTACAGTGAAGACTGATGCAAAATACTTATTCAGTTCACCTGCTACTTCCTTGACCCCCATTATTATCTCTCTAGCATTGTTTTCCAGTAGCCCAATATCCATTATCGCCTCTCTTTTACACTTTATGTGTATGAAGAAACTTTTGGTATGCTCTTTAACATTATTGGCTCACTTACTTTCGTATTCCATCTTTACTTCTTAATTACTTTTTTAGTTGCTTTCTGTGGATTTTTAAAAGCCTCCAAATCCTCTAACTTCCCACTAATTTTTGCTTTATTATATACTCTCTCTTTGGCTTTTATGTTGGTTTTGACTTCTCTTGTTAGCCATGATTGTGTCACCTTGCCTCTTCCTCTTTGGGATGCATACATCCTGTGCCTTCTGAATACCTTCCAGAAATTCCAGCCATCCCTGCCGTCATCCCTGCCAGTGTTCTTTTCCAATCAATTTGGCCAACTCCTCTATCATGCCTCTGTACTTCCCTTTATTCCACTGTAATAACTGTATTTGCCTCTACCACTTCTGTTACCAGCTTGATCAATATAACCACAAACCCCACCCACCCCTGCATGAAAAACCTGTGCCTCAGAGCTCCAAAGTACAAAGGAGAGTTGCGATCAATGTTGCTTGGAATATCCTGGGTTTGAAGGCGGGTTTGTGGCCTTGGTTTTTAAGCACTCTCTCCCCTAGTTAACTTAAAGCTGAGCTAGTGCATTGGATTACTATCAATGATAATCATTTTCACTAGCTTGTGACTCCCATAATGTTGAAAGTGGTGTATACTTTCTTGAAAAATTGATTCTGGTCGTCGTGCTGTGGTGTTGTGCAGCAGGGGCAGACTGGTAAAGGATCTTGGTCTTCCAGATGTTTTGTGTGAAGCTCTTCTTTTCATATATTTCCGAGAAATTAACGCTGATTTGGAGCTCACCCCTGAAAGTGCACAGCCAGACAAGTTGCTGCATGCTATATTTCAATGATAGATGTTACATAGAAAATAGGTGCAGGAGTAGGCCATTCGGCCCTTTGAGCTTGCACCGCCATTCAGTGTGATCATGGCTGATCATCCAACTCAGAACCCTGCACCAGCCTTCCCTCCATACCCTCTGATCCCTTTAGCCACAAGGGCCATATCTAACTCCCCCTTAAATATAGCCAATGAACCGGCCTCAACTGTTTCCTGTGGCTGAGAATTCCACAGATTCACCACTCTCTGTGTGAAGAAGTTTTTCCTAATCTCGGTCCTAAAAGGCTTCCCCTTTATCCTCAAACTGTGATCCCTCGTTCTGGACTTCCCCAACATCGGGAACAATCTTCCTGCATCTAGCCTGTCCAATCCCTTTAGGATTTTAAACGTTTCAATCAGATCCCCCCTCAATCTTCTAAATTCCAACGAGTATAAGCCTAGTTCATCTAGTCTCTCATCATATGAAAGTCCTGCCATCCCAGGAATCAATCTGGTGAACCTTCTTTGTACTCCCTCCATGGCAAGGATGTCTTTCCTCAGATTAGGGGACCCAAAATGTTAGGGTAACCTTGGTTCTGAAGTTTCTAAATATCACTGGACCAACACCCAATGTGCAGAGAAAAACAAAACACATCATGCAGACAATAAAAGTAAGTGAATATCATTCAGAACTGAAGTTCACGAAAGTGAGTCCACAGCCACGAAGTCGGTCATCTCTGCAACTGATCCAGGAGCCTGTTAGCTGCAGGTCACAGCCTCAGTTCAGCACAGAGATGAGTAAACCTCGTAACTCTCAAGCTGAACACCAGCCTGCCCCTCTCCTTCGACTCCGACACCCTGACCTTTTCAATCTGGTCCAGTGCTTAAACTGGTCAACCCTCACTCTCTGACCTGGGCCCTGCCGCTTTGATATGCTCTCGGGCCTGGGCCCCGCTCCCATGATTTGGCCTGCACTCAACCTTTCCAAAATGGCCCAGTGCTTAAATCAGCCAAACCTTGGGGTTTTTTCTTCGCACTTGGGTCCAGGCTCAACTCTGCCTCACCTCCACTCAACTCCCCCTCACCTCCACTCAACTCCCCTCGGTTCTGCAGCATCTAATTGCTCCTACGGCTTTACCAATGACAAACATTGGTTCATTCCTTGCTCGTGCCCAGGCCCCACCAGCTCAATTCAGCATGTATCTGCCACGCGCAACAGTCCTGCACCTTCGAGACTTCAGTTCACATCACAAAAATGCCAGATAGTACAGATGGTTCAAAACCTCAACTACGAAAGGAAAGTTACAGGCTTGATTGCAGTGATTATTTCAGAGAAAAAGTGTGATGAATGTAGCAATTTATAGTTTTGTTTACTGCTAATAAGTTCACCAGTGCAATCTTAAAGCACAGCATGGTAACAAACCCTTCTGGCCCAACGAACCTGTGCTGCCTAAACACACCCATGTGACCAATTAACCTGCTAACCTTTGAGATTTGGGAAGAACTGCAGCACTTGATGTAAACAGAGTACCATGGTCACAGGGAGAACGTACAAATTTTTTACACACAGCAGCGGAATCGATCCCGGGTCACTGCCATCAGTCTAACTGCTATGCTACTATGGCCCCCCCCAGCTAACAGTAACATGCCATACCACTGGAAGTCTGACACAGGTGAGGTGTAGTACTGCAGTGAGGTATTCTGAAGAAAAGGGTTAGAGTGATTCTGACCATAGCCTCAACTGGGCTCATTATGGGATGTTCCACAGGCAGGTTGCAGGATGTAACCTCCTGTATTGGAAAGCACAGTTGCTAATCTCTGAACTCTGTACAAGGTGGGTGAACAAGTCTTTTGCCCTTTGGCATTATGGCAAGTTTTCTGACAAAGTTTTGACTGAGTATCTCTGACAGACTTTCTGTAGCCTCACTCTCTGAAGTCCCATCTGCCTCTTCTGTACTAAATGGTGCACCATCATTCCTGCAAGTGTGCTCATCCCTAACTATCTCACCATGTGCACAACTCTTTTATTCCATTACATCAAAAAAAAAACGGGTCTCAACCTCTGAGCTGATGGCTGAGTGAAGGCATTTTCAGCAAAATTTTCCTCTCTCTGAGAGAGTTTCACTTCTCAGATATCTGAAGTGGGTAAGAAATAAAGCTCGTGTGGTAAGTGGAGAGGAAGAAGCAGGAAATGAATGCCTACACTAGCTGAGCCTGAGTCAGGGGGAAGGGTCAAGGGCGAGATGGGAAATAAGTGGAAGAATTCAGTGAGTAGATGTCATCATTATCCCCATCAGCTCTGGCAATAGCCACTGTCAAGCTGATGCCCATGACTGTCATGTTTAAAAACTTGTCTTCTTCAAATTCTTTCCTATTAGATACTGCTTTTTCAGAAAGAAACAATGAAATATCATTAAGCCTTCTAGACTGTTTAGGTCCTGCAGAAGCTATCGGTCAAAAACACTGATGAGTTGCGTGTTTTGGGTATGAACGTCAGCTAGGTTTGAGATGATAAGATAAAGCAGACAAATTGTAGGCTTGAATACTGATCGATAGAGAGGGTTGCCAGATGAATAATGGATACACAGTAGATGAGCCGAGTATGCAGTTGTCAGAAAACGCCTTCAAAGACAAACACACTGGTAAAATGAATCAAGCTTGATCACAAAGGTAACCCTACACTACATCTTGTAACAATACCTGATTCTGCAGATGCTGGAAATTGAGACTAGCATACAGTGCCTATAAAAATGTAATCACCTCTCCCTTGGAAGTTTTCATGTTTTATTGTTTTACAGCATTAAATCACAGTGGATTTTATTTGGCTATTTTTGACACTGATCAACAGAAAAATACTCTTTTGTGTCAAAGTCAAAGCATATCTCTAGAAAGTGATCTAAATTAATTACAAATATCCAATACAAAATAATTGATTGCACAAGTATTCACCCCCTTTAACATGACACACCAAATCATCACTGGTGTAGCCAACTGGTTTTAGAAGTCACATAATTAGTTAAATGGAGATCACCTGTGTGCAGTCAAGTTGTTTTAATTGATTGTAGTAAAAATAAATCTGTCTGTGGAAGGTCCCACTGCTGGTCAGTATCCTGGCTAAAACTACACCATGAAGACAAAAGGACACCCCAAGCAACTCCACAAAAAGGTTATTGAAAGGCACATTTCAGGAGATGGATACAAGAACATTTCCAAGTCACTGAATATCCCTTGGAATATTGTCCTGATGAAGGGTCTCGGCCTGAAACGTCGACTGTACCTCTTCTAGAGATGCTGCCTGGCCTGCTGAGTTCACCAGCAACTTTGATGTGTGTTGCTTGAATATCCCTTGGAGTACAGTTAAGTCAATCATCAAAATGAAAAGAACATGGCACAACTGTAAATCTGCATAGAGCAAGCCGTCCTCAAAAACTGGGTGATCATGCATGAACAGGGCTTGTGAGGAAGGCTACCGAGAGATCTTTGACAACTCTGGAGGAGTTACAAGCTTCAGCGGCTGAGATGGGAGAGACTGCACATACAATAGCTGTCGTCTGGGTGCTTCACCAGTCAGAGTTTTATGGGAGAGTGGCAAAGAGAAAGCTACTGTTGGAAAAAAAACTCCTGTGAAATCTCAGCTGGGGTTGCTAGAAGGCATGTGGGAGACTCTGAAATCAGCTGGAAGGAGGTTCTATGGTCTGATGAAACCAAAATTGAGCTTTTTGGCCATCAGACTAAATGATATAAGCCAAACACTGCACACCATCAAAACACATCATCCCTACTGTGAAGCACGGTGGAGACTGCATCATGCTGTGGGGATTCTTCTCTGGAAGCCTTGTGAAGGCAGAGGGTAAAATAAGTACAGGGAAATCCTGAAGGACAACCTGATGTAGCCTGCAAGAGGACTGTGACTTGGGAGATTTGTTTTCCAGCAAGACAATGGCTCCAAGCATAAAGCCAAAGTTACACTAGAATGGCTTAAAAACAACATTAAAGTCCTAGTGTGGTCTAATCAAAGTCCAGACCTGAATCCAATTGAGAATTAATGGCTGGACTTAAAGGCTGAACACTCACAATCCCCATGCAATCTGACAGAGCTTGAGCAGTTTTTGTAAAGAAGAATGGGGAAATATTGCAGTGCCCAGATATGCAAAGCCGACAAGAGACCTATCCACACAGACTCAAACCTGTAATTGCTGCCAAAGGTGCAATTTACTAAATACTGACTTGAAGGGGCTGAGCAATTATGCAGTCAATTGTTTTTAATAGAAATTCACTTTGATATGAAAGTCTTTCTATTTATCAGTGTTAAAAAAGCCAAATAAAATCCAGTGTAATTCAATGTCATAAAATAATAAAATGTGAAAACATCCTGGGGGGGAGGTGGTGTGAATACTTTGTTTATAAACACTGTACATAAAATGATGGAGGAACTCCATCTCCAGTGAGACTATCTCAGATGTCTCCAAACGATTTAGCTGCAGAATCTCCTCTTCCTTGAGTTTCTCCTTCTTTCCACATCTTGCCCCAAAACCTCCAGTGCAAAGTCAGAAAATTTTAGCACTGACATCTTGAAGTTTTCCAAACAGCATCTAAAACAGGTTCAGGTTAAGAGAAAGCAATAAAATTATATCTGACCTTGAGTTTTCTTCTCGCATTGAATTTTTTGAGGCATTCAACAGTCTCCTGTCTGTGCATGCATGAAGCAACAGTTGATCGTTGCTACAAAACAAATACATAAAGGTACATTAAAAATATATACACACAGTATGTTCTATCATATATTTTGTGTTTAATGCCTAAAATTTGTATTTTCTTTCACCATTATAGGTAATCTATAAATTCCATATAATTATGGAGCAATACAACTTAGTCTTCTGCTGCTGTTCCTCTGTCCATCAGATATCCTCCCTGATTGCAAGGCACTCTGATGCTGGTAAAGGCAAATACAAATGATCTTCTATCGGTGATTTCACAATGACCACTACATTTCAGGAAAAGCTACTGGGAGAGTGGGCAAATGGAAGTGTGGAGAGGCTTTGGTGAGGAGGCACAAGTGAGTAGCGGGTAAGAATCAGATAAGGACTTTTTTATTTTTATGTTAAATTTGTGATTTTTGAGAGTGTAGATAAAATGGCAGTCAGGGCAGTAGAATGCTCCTCCTACAAAGTGTGGGAGGTCAGGGAATCTGTCTCCCTGATAACTACATTTGTGGGAAGTGCACCCTGTAGCCATTGTCAGAGGACGCAGTTCCCCTGTGGCCATTGCCCTCAGTAACAGGCTGAGATCCCTATTGATACTGTTAGGGGGATGACCTTTCAGAGGCCAGCAGCAGCAGTCAGGTCAGTGCCCGGCTCTGAGGCAAAGCAGGTGATCAGGCACAGTGATAGCGAGGTGGACTTGATAATAAGGGTTGCAGATAAGCGTTTCTGTGGTCACAATTGAGACTCCAGGATCATGTGTTGCCTCCCTAGTGTCAGGGTCAACGGTGTCTTGCAGTGGACACACGACATTCCTGGAAGGGAGGATGAGCAGCCACAGGTTGTCGCCCATATTGATACGAATGACATAAGCAGGGATAGGGATAGGGTCTGGAAGATAAGGATAGGGAGCGAGGTAGAAATTTAAGTAGCAGGATTTCCAGGATTATAATCTCAGAATTACTACCTGCGTTATGCGGTGGTGAGTGAGAAGTAGATGTATAGTGCAGTTCAATACATGTCTAAGGGGCTGGTGCAAGAGGAGGTCCATGACCAGAGGTGTGCTGGGATGGATCTCTGTTGCTTGTAATATGTATCAATACTTTGGATGAAATTGCAGATGAAACCAAGACTGGTGGAGTTGTAGCCATTGTAAAGGACTATCGAAGAATACCATGGGATACCAATCAGTTACAGATGTGGGCAGGGAAGTGGCAGTTTAATCCAGGCAAATGTGAGGCATTGCTCTTTGGGAGGTCAAATGGAAGGAGAAAGTATACAATTAACAGTAGGCCCCTTGATGGCGTTGAGGTACAGATGGACCTTGGAGTTCACAGAAAGTGGCCGGATATGTGCTTAAAGTGGTAAAGAAGGCGTATGGAGTGCTTGCATTCATTGGTAGAGGTGTTGAATATAAAAGTAGGGAAGACATGCTGCAGCTACATAACACCTCAGCACTTGGGAGTATTGTGTGCAATTCAAATCCCGCTGTTGTGGGAAGGATGTGGCGATTATGGAAAGGGTGCAAAAGAAGTTTACCAGGATTAAAGGGTTGATAGGTTCGACAAACTTGGGTTGTTCTCATTGAAGTGTCAGAAACTGAGGGGGATCCTGATAGAAGATTTTTTTAATTATAAGAGGTATAGAAAGAGTAGACAGTCAGGATAAAAATGTCAAACACCAGAGGACATGCTTTAAGGGTAGCAGAGAGGTTTAAAGGTGACGTGAGGGGCAACGTTTGTGGTAGATGCCTGGAATGGGTTACCAGGGACAGTAATGGAATCAGGCGATTTGGCAGTTTAAGAGGTTTTTAGATATACAAATAATTACGAAGGGATTTGGATGGTGAACAGGAGGAGGACATTTAGTATAAATTGGTAACAAGATTGTAACAACAGGGTCTGAAAGAGCTGTCCATTGCTGTACTGTTCTGTGTTCTAGGCAAGATTCTCAGATTCTTGCAATGGTACATCAGTTTCTAAAACAGTCAGTGAAAATCAGTTTCAATATGATTGGCCAATATCTATAGAAGTCAAACCTTATATTCCTGTGTATTTTGTTTTGGATAATCTAAACAGTATTTCCATAACAAAATCTATTAGAAAATAAATTCCTCCCATAAATTCTTGGTGGTAGATGTAATATACTGCTTTCTTTCAATTATCATGGAAATCTGATAGAGAAAATTAAGCAGCATTTTTTCAGTATTATAAAATTATAATTATTCTGAAACTAAACAATGGAGATCTTGCTGCATATAAACAGACAACCATTTTTTGCCAGAGACCAAACATCAAAATTAATTTTATCCTATGAAGTACTTAGGAAGTTATTGAAAATCTTTAGGTGGCTTAACAGTAAGTTTTTTTTGAGGAACTTGTAATCCCTTCACATGCAAGTACTGGCTGACGAGTAATATACAGTTTACATAAGATGATACAGTTAGCAGCATTGTACAGAAGGTGGAACTTACACAAATCCATGGATGCTTCAGGGCTTCTGAGGCTGTGATCCGTTTGGCAGGATTGATGGTTAACATCTTGTTGATGAGATCCTTAGCTTCTGGAGTGACTGTATCCCACTCTGGTGAAGGGAACTACAAAACAGGAATGTAGACATCCTCACTGGATTTCCTTACATACAGAAAATGTTTGAGGTCAATGAGATGTCTGACATGTTAAATGTTTTTCTCTACAGCTCATTGCTGGCCTGCTGAGTCCATCACCTTCCTCTGCTGAGCACATTTTCATGGAGCACTACGGTCACCGTGACCCCCACCGTGCAGGTCATGCTCTTTACTTACAACTACCATCGGGCAGGGGGTACAGAACTGTTAAGTCCCACACTTTCAGGTTCAGGAATGGTTATTACCCTCCAGCCATCAGCCCCTGAACTAACGTGGATAACTTCACTCAGCTTAATTCTGAACTGATTCTATGACCTACAGACTCGGTTTCAAGGACTCTTTACGGCTCATGTTCTCAGTATTTTTTTATATATTTGCATAATGTTTTCTCTTGCACACTGGTTGTTTGTCAATCTTTATGTGTGGTTTTTCATAGATTCTATTGTATTTCTTTATTTTCCTGTAAATACCTGCAAGAAAATTACCCTCAAGGTAGTATATAGGTGATTTGGTAATAAACGTACTTTGAACATTTTATATATTTGTTACAAAATAGATAAAATGACAGTTTACTCGGCAGCTGTAAAAAACTTGTTTTCACCCACATTACCTCTTCATTTTAGCAAAAAAAAAAATCAGTTTGTTTAATATTTATTTTATTACTAGTAAGGGTATCAGTCTGTGAGTAACCGCAAGTAGTTCTTTTGGGAATAAATAGGAGAAATGTCAATTTTACCATTGAAAAATCACTTTAATTGTCATATAAAAGAAATATCACTCACCTACAAATTGATTTCCTTACTGAGTGCTGCAAAATATTACTTAATTGAACTATTTTGAAAAATGCATACAGTCTTTCAGTTCTATTATGCCAGTCTCAACAAAGAAGGAGGGCAAAGATCTTTTGATGTTGTCAGGCAGGAAAAAGAAATCTGGAGGTACAAGGCAAGGGAGGAATGTGAAGAAAAGGATAAAAAATTATTTTAAAAATTGAGATTGATTTTGGGAGACAGGTGGGTAAAACTTGGTATGAATTGGAATATAGGCAAGTTTTTGTAAGGTGATCAAGAGGATTCAAAATAAATATGTAAATTAAAGGCGAGTTCAGTAACTTAATTGATGTAATTGAAGATTACGATCATTTTAAAATACAGAACCAAAGTCACAAAATCTCTTTCAGCCTCAAGAGTTGCCAGGGAGAGGAACAGAATCAAAAGGTAGAGAACAGCATTATGGTGGTTACAGAAAGCACTAAACTTTCAAACTCATAACACACTAGTTGGAGGAAATATCTGGCATCCAGGTGTAGAATTGCTCAGACAATTCTGAATGATTGAGGAAATATTGTGGGAATGAGTGCACAGAGTTTTGAAAAGTTTGGGATTACATTGTGTTCTTACATAATGTGTGATTACATAATGTTCAACAAGTTTAAGTGATTCGAAAGCTGTTGGGATTCAGCACTGATCCCCTTGGCAAACCACCGATCACAGGCCTCCACTCAGAAAAGCAGCCCTCTACCACCATGTTAATTTTGCATCCAATTGGCTGCCTTACTCTAGATTCTATGTGATCTTACATTTCAGACCAGCTTACCATTCAAAGCTCTCATCCTTAAAATATAAAAGATGT
Organism: Mobula hypostoma; assembly: GCF_963921235.1. NCBI lineage: Eukaryota > Metazoa > Chordata > Chondrichthyes > Myliobatiformes > Myliobatidae > Mobula > Mobula hypostoma. The sequence continues at coordinate 111,589,046 of NC_086099.1, read as the reverse complement.
CAGGTTCAATAAAGTATACTTTATTATGAAATGAGTGATGCAGAAAGTGAATAAGAAAAAGTGTAAATTTCTTGGCCAGTTTTCTGATGCAATTTTGTCCTCTGAAGAGAAAGCTCAGCAGACAGCAAATCAAATAGTGAACTGCACTGCATACTATCTAGTTGGCGGCAATATGCAGTAACAGCTTGAGATGCAAAGGTGGTGGATTTTCAGACCTTAACATACGGAACTGCTTTTCTAAATAAAAACTGTTGAGTCTTTTTTTTGCTGAACACAATAGGTTCCCAAATTCAATACACTGAAAGTCATACTTCTATGATGTTTCATTTTTAGAATCAACTTCCCATTAAATTTTAATTTTCCATACATTGATTGGGTCTCCCATACTGTTAGGGGTCTAGATGGTTTAGAGTTTGTAAAATGTGTTCAGGAAAGTTTTCTAAATCAATATATAGAGGGACCAACTAGAGGGGATGCAATATTGGATCTCCTGTTAGGAAACGAGTTAGGACAAGTGACAGAAGTCCGTGTAGGGGAGCACTTTGGTTCCAGTGATCATATCACCATTAGTTTCAACTTGATCATGGACAAGGATAGATCTGGTCCTAGGGTTGAGGTTTTTAACTGGAAGAAGGCTGAATTTGAAGAAATGAGAAAGGATCTAAAAAGCATGGATTGGGACAGGTTGTTCTCTGGCATGGATGTGTTCGGTAGGTGGGAAGCCTTCAAAGCAGAAATTTTGAGAGTGCAGAATTTGTATGTTCCTGTCAGGATTAAAGGCAAGGTGAATAGGAATAAGGAACCTTGGTTCTCAAGGGATATTGCAACTCTGATAAAGAAGAAGAGGGAGTTGTATGACGTGTATAGGAAGCAGGGAGTAAATAAGGTGCTTGAGGAGTATAAGAAGTGCAAGAAAATACTTAAGAAAGAAATCAAGAGGGCTAAAAGAAGACATGAGGTTGCCTTGGCAGTCAAAATGAAGGATAATCCAAAGAGCTTTTACAGGTATATTAAGAGCAAAAGGATTGTAAGGGATAAAATTGGTCCTCTTGAAGATCAGAGTGGTCGGCTATGTGCGGAACCAAAGGAAATGGGGGAGATCTTAAATAGGTTTTTTGCGTCTGTATTTACTAAGGAAACTGGCATGAAGTCTGTGGAATTAAGGGAAATAAGTAGTGAGATCATGGAAACTGTACAGATTGAAAAGGAGGAGGTGCTTGCTGTCTTGAAGAAAATTAAAGTGGATAAATCCCCGGTACCTGACAGGGTGTTCCCTCGGACCTTGAAGGAGACTAGTGTTGAAATTGCAGGGGCCCTGGCTGAAATATTTAAAATGTCGCTGTCTACAGGTGAGGTGCCGGAGGATTGGAGAGTGGCTCATGTTGTTCCGTTGTTTAAAAAAGGATCAAAAAGTAATCCGGGAAATTATAGGCCAGTAAGTTTAACGTCGGTAGTAGGTAAGTTATTGGAGGGAGTACTAAGAGACAGAATTTACAAGCATTTGGATAGACAGGGACTTATTAGGGAGAGTCAACATGGCTTGGTGCGTGGTAGGTCATGTTTGACCAATCTGTTGGAGTTTTTCAAGGGGGTTACCAGGAAAGTGGATGAAGGGAAGGCAGTGGATATTGTCCATGTGGACTTCGGTAAGGCCTTTGACAAGTCCCGCATGGGAGGTTAGTTAAGAAAATTCAGTCGCGAGGTATACATGGAGAGGTGGTAAATTGGATTAGACATTGGCTCAATGGAAGAAGCCAAAGAGTGGTAGTAGAGAATTGCTTCTCTGAGTGGAGGCCTGTGACTAGTGGTGTGCCACAGGGATCAGTGCTGGGTCCATTGTTATTTGTCATCTATATCAATGATCTGGATGATAATGTGGTAAATTGGATCAGCAAGTTTGCTGATGATACAAAGATTGGAGGTGTAGTAGACAGTGAGGAAGGTTTTCAGAGTCTGCAGAGGGACTTGGACCAGCTGGAAAAATGGGCTGAAAAATGGCAGATGGAGTTTAATACTGACAAGTGTGAGGTATTGCACGTTGGAAGGACAAACCAACGTAGAACATACAGGGTTAATGGTAAGGCACTGAGAGGTGCAGTGGAACAGAGGGATCTGGGAATACAGATACAAAATTCCCTAAAAGTGGCGTCACAGGTAGATAGGGTCGTAAAGAGAGCTTTTGGTACATTGGTCTTTATTAATCAAAGTATTGAGTATAAGAGTTGGAATGTTATGATGAGGTTGTATAAGGCATTGGTGAGGCCGAATCTGGAGTATTGTGTTCAGTTTTGGTCACCAAATTACAGGAAGGATATAAATAAGGTTGAAAGAGTGCAGAGAAGGTTTACAAGGATGTTGCCGGGACTTGAGAAACTCAGTTACAGAGAAAGGTTGAATAGGTCAGAACTTTATTCCCTGGAGCGTAGAAGAATGAGGGGAGATTTGATAGAGGTATATAAAATTATGATGGGTATAGATAGAGTGAATGCAAGCAGGCTTTTTCCATTGAGGCAAGGGGAGAAAAAAACCAGAGGACATGGGTTAAGGGTGAGGGGGGAAAAGTTTAAAGGGAACATTAGGGTGGGCTTCTTCACACAGAGAGTGGTGGGAGTATGGAATGAGCTGCCAGACGAGGTGGTAAATGCGGGTTCTTTTTTAACATTTAAGAATAAATTGGACGGATACATGGATGGGAGGTGTATGGAGGGATATGGTCCGTGTGCAGGTCAGTGGGACTAGGCAGAAAATGGTTCGGCACAGCCAAGAAGGGCCAAAAGGCCTGTTCCTGTGCTGTAGTTTCTATGGTTTCTATCTCAATCCAATTCCAAAGGAAACTGGAATAAAAGAACAGATTAATCAATTAATTGACTTTTGCTGACCATGTTAATGTTAAACCCTTGTTCTTTTATCCTTCCTCCTCGTACTTCCTAAAATAACAGATACTGTACCAAAGATCCAGTAGTTTTTGTCTATTCAAATGAACCAGAAATATTGAACCTCGAATGATAATTCAGGGTAGTTCACTTATCACAAAGCTGTTTCAGAGGTGATTTTGCCAGAATTCAAAGGCACCCTGAGCATTAGAAGTCTAAATGAGATGGAAAGCATCTGTATGTGGATCGGTAATTTCGCCAAAATTTAAGATGTCAAACCTGAAACATTGATGGCCAAATATAAGGGACTGATAAAATCAAACAGAAGTTCTAATGCAGGTGATACCACAGCATGTTATTTAAAAATGATGGGTGTTACAGCAATCAAATTAATTAAAACAAAACTCCTGCACACTAGTTAAACATCTTCAAGTTCTTGAATCAGTGAGAGGTAGTCAGTCTACTCACATCATAAGCACCAGCTTTGATCTGTTGGTACAGTCTGTGCTGATCTTCATCCCAGAAAGGAGGGTAACCAACCAGCAGTATATACAGAATAACACCTGTAGAAATTAAAATACTCGTAAGTCTAATCAGCATAAAATATAGTCAAGCAGTCAACTCTTACTAATTATGTTTGGGAAAACACAGAAATAATATTTAATTGATTAAAACAGGGTTCAGCTCAATTTGAATTGCGGAGGTGCGCACATGTTCTAGCTCGCTACTGCAACCTTGCTGCAAATGGAAAACTAGTGTTCCTAGAAGTGGACAGCCAAATCAGTACAAATTGTTTTGACCTATCACTTTTTAAGGCTAAGGCTATTGGGGAGAGTTTAAACTAGGATTGCTGGGGGGTGGGAACCGAACTGAAGAGACGGTGGAAGAGGCGGTTGGCTCACAAATAGAGAGAGCTTGGAGACAGTGCGAGAGGGAGGATAGGCAGGTGATAGAGAAGGGACACGCTCAGACTGATGCGGTTTGAACGGAGCACGACCTCACAAGCGCGTGGAGGTCGGCTAGTGAGAACAGTGGAAGAGTTTAAAAGTGAGCAGAGTTGAAAAGGTGACGGTTATTTCTTCAGCGGTTTGAATGGGGCATGACTGCGCAGTGTGTGGAGGTCGGCCAGTAAGAACAGAGGGGAGAGTTTAAAAGGAAGGCAGATTTACAGAGCGCGCGAAGGAGTACTGGGAGACAGAGTAGGAAGGCTTTGGCCCAACGGGGCTTTGGCGATAAAGGGTTGAGGCCAGGTAGGTTATCTGTTTAATATAAAGACAGACAGTATGAGTGTGGGGCTGGTTTTCTGCACTCAGTGTCAGATGTGGGAGGTTCTGGAGATTCCCAGCCTCCCAGACGACGACATCTGCACCAGGTGCATCGAGCTGCAGCTCCTTAGAGACCACCTTAGGGAACTGGAGCTGTAGCTCGATGACCTTCGTCTGGTCAGGGAGAGTAAGGAGGTGAAAGAGAGGAGCTATAGGCAGGTGGTCACCCCGGGACCACAGGAGACAGAGAAGTGGGTAACAGTCAGGAGAAGGAAGGGCAAGAAGCAGGTACTAGAGAGTACCCCAGTGGCTGTCCTTAACAATAAGTATTCCCGCTTGAGTATTGTTGTGGGGGGGATGGCCTACCTGAGTGAAGCAACAGTGGTCGCACCTCTGACACAGAATCTGGCCCTGTGGCTCAGAAGGGTAGGGAAAGGAAGAGGATGGCAGCAGTAATAGGGAACTCTATAGTTAGGAGGTCAGACAGGCGATTCTGTGGACGCAGGAAAGAAACACGGATGGTAGTTTGCCTCCCAGGTGCCAGGGTCCGGGATGTTTCTGGTCGCGTCTATGATAGCTTGAAGTGGGAAGCAGAACAGCCAGAGGTCGTGGTACATATTGGTGCCAATGATATAGGTAGGAAAAGGGAGGAGGTCCTGAAAAATGACTACAGGGAGTTAGGAAGGAAGTTGAGAAGCAGGACCTCAAAGGTAGTAATCTCGGGATTACTGCTGGTGCCACGTGACAGTGAGTATAGGAATAGAATGAGGTGGAGGATAAATGCGTGGCTGAGGGATTGGAGCAGGGGGCAGGGATTCAGATTTCTGGATCATTGGGACCTCTTCTGGGGCAGGTGTGACCTGTACAAAAAGGACAGGTTGCACTTGAATCCGAGGGGGACCAATATCCTGGCGGGAAGGTTTGCTAAAGCTATTGGGGAGAGTTTAAACTAGAAATGCTGGGGGGGTGGGAACTGAACTGAAGTGACAGAGGAAAGGGAGGTTGGCTCACAAATAGAGAAAGCTTGGAGACAGTGCAAAGGAAGGATAGGCAGGTGATAGAGAAGGGACGCGCTCAGTCCGATGGTTTGAGGTGTGTCTATTTTAATGCAAGGAGTATCATGAATAAAGCCGATGAGCTTAGAGCATAGATCAGCACTTGGAGCTATGATGTTGTGGCCATTACAGAGTCTTGGATGGTGCAGGGGTAGGAATGGCTACTTCAAGTGCCAGAATTTAGATGTTTCAGAAAGGGTAGGGAGGGAGGAAGGCACTGTTGATCAGAGATAGTGTCACGGCTGCAGAAAAGCAGGAAGTCATGGAGGGGTTGTCTACGGAGTCTCTGTGGGTGGAAGTTTGGAATAGGAAGGGGTCAATAACTCTACTGGGTGTTTTTTATAGACCACCCAATAGTAACAGGGACATTGAGGAGCAGCTAGGGAGACAGATTCTGGAAAGACTAGTAACAGGGGTGTTGTGGTGGGAGATTTTAATTTCCCAAATATTGATTGGCATCTCCCTAGAGTGAGGAGGTTAGATGGGATAGAGTTTGTTAGGTGTGTTCAAGAAGGTTCCTTGACACAATATGTAGAAAAGCCTAAAAGAGGAGAGGCTGTACTTGATCTGGTATTGGGAATTGAACCTGTTCAGGTGTCAGGTCCCTCAGTGGAAGAGCATTTTGGAGATAGTGATCACAATTCTATCTCCTTTACCATAGCATTGGAGAGGGATAGGAACAGACAGGTTTGGGAAACGTTTAAATGGAGAAAGGGGAAATATGAGGCTATCAGGCAGGAATTCAGAAGCATAAATTGGGATACAGATGTTATCAGGTAAACGTATGGAAGAAGTGTGGCAAATATTCAGGGGATATTTGCATGGGGTTCTGAGTAGGTACGTTCCAATGAGACATGGAAAGGATGGTAGGGTATAAGATCTGTGGTGTACAAAGGCTCTTATAAATCTAGTCAAGAAGAAAAGGTTCACAAAACTAGGTAATGATAGGAATCCAGAAGATTATAAGGCTAGCAGGAAGGAGCTTAAGAATGAAATTCGGAGAGCCAGAAGGGGCACTGGTGGACAGGATTAAGGAAAACCTCAAGGCATTCTACAAGTATGTGAAGAGCAAGAGGATAAGACGTGAGGGAATAGGACCAATCAAGTGTGACAGTGGAAAAGCGTGTATGGAACCGGAGGGAATAGCTTTGGTACTTAATGAATACTTTGCTTCAGTATTCACTGTGGAAAAGGATCTTGGCGATTGTAGGGATGACTTGCAGCAGACTGAAAAGCTTTAGCATATAGATAGTAAGAAAGAGGATGTGCTGGAGCTTTTGGAAAGCATCAAGTTGGATAAGTCACCGGGACCGGATGGGATGTACCCCTGGCTACTGTGGAAGCGAGGAAGGAGATTGCTGAGCCTCTGGCAATGATCTTTGCATCATCAATGAGGACGGGAGAGGTTTCGGAGGATTGGAGGGTTGCAGATGTTTTTCCCTTATTCAAGGAAGGGAGTAGGGATAGCCCAGGAAATTATAGACCAGTGAGTCTTACTTCAGTGGTTGGTAAGTTGATGGAGAAGATCGTGAGAGGCAGGACTTATGAACATTTGGAGAGGTATAATATGATTAGGAATAGTCAGCGTGGCTTTGTCAAAGGCAGGCTGTGCCTTAGGAGCCTGATTGAATTTTTTTGAGGATGTGACTAAACACATCAATGAAAGTAGAGCAGTAGATGTAGTGTATATGGATTTTAGCAAGGCATTTGATAAGATACCCCATGCAAGGCTTATTGAGAAAGTAAGGAGGCATGGGATCCAGGGGGACATTGCTTTGTGGATCCAGAACTGACTTGCCCACAGAAGGCAAGGAGTGGTTGCAGACAGGTCATATTCTGCATGAAAGCCGGTGACCAGTGGTGTGCCTCAGGGATCTGTTCTGGGACCCTTACTCTTTGTGATTTTTATAAATTACATGGATGAAGAAGTGAAGGGATGGGTTGGTAAATTTGCTGATGACACAAAGGTTGGAGGTGTGGAGGGCTGTCAGAGGTTACTGTGGGACATCGATAGGATGCAAAACTGGGCTGTGAAGTGGCAGATAGAGTTCAACCCAGATAAGTGTGAGGTGATTCATTTTGGTAGATCAAATATGATGGCAGAATATAGTATTAACAGTAAGACTCTTGGCAGTGTGGAGGATCAGAGGGATCTTGGGGCCAATGTCCTTAGGACACTCAGAACTGCTGCCCAGGTTGCCTCTGTGGTTAAGAAGGCACATGGTAAATAGGAAGGCCTTCATTAACTGTGAGAATGAGTTTAAGAGCCGAGAGGTAATGTTACAGCTATATAGGACCCTGGTCAGACCCCACTTGGAGTACTGTGCTCAGTTCTGGTCACCTCACTACAGGAAGGATGTGGAAACCTGAAAGGGTGCAGAGGAGACTTACAAAGATGTTGCCTGGATTGGGGAGTATGTCTTATGAAAATAGATTGAGTGAACTCGACTTTTTCTCCTTGGCGTGGTGGAGGATTAGAGGTGACCTGATAGAGGTGTATAAGATGATGAGAAGCATTGATCGTGCGGATATTCAGAAGCTTTTTCCTAGGGCTGAAATGGTGAACACAAGAGGGCACAGCTTTAAGGTGCTTGGAAGTAAGAACAGAGGAGATGTCAGGGGTAAGTTTTTTTATGCATAGAATTGCGAGTGCGAGGAATGGGCTGCCAGAAACGCTGGTGGAGGCAGGTACGATAGGGTCTTTTATAAGGCTCCTGGATAGGTACATGGAGCTTAGAAAAATAGAGAGTTATGGGTAACCTGAGGTAATTTCTGAAGTAAGTACATGTTCGGCACAGCATTGTGGGTCGAAGGGCCTGTATTGTGCTGTAGGTTTTCTATGTTTCTATGTTTTTTGAGAAATGATGTTCACGGCGTAAATTAAACTTTTACTTATGAATTTGCACTATGACTGTGAGGATGAATACAGCTCCGATAGCCCCACTGCAGTTGGTTTAATCAAAGATGGTGATTAAACAACATATAGGAGAGAGACTGATTACAGGAGGTGGAAACTAGAGGCAGTTCTCATCAGGGAATCAGAGAGGGTCAGTAACTTCTGATCCACTGAAATAATAACTCAGTTTTATCACTTCAGAGGATCTGTCCTGGGTCCAGCACAGAAGGCAGGGCCGTACCTCTATTTTGCAAAGATGCAGCATGTCATCTAAAACTTTGACAAACTTCTATAGATGTGCGGTGGACAGTATACTGACTGACAGCATCACAGCCTGGTATGGAAACATCAATGCCCTCGACTGGAAAAACTATGAAGATACAGGCCAGTTCATCACAGGTAAACCGCTCTCCTGCATTGTGCACATCTAGAAGGGGGCACTTTCAGAGGAAAGCAGCATCCCCCCCACCAAGGCTATGCTTTCTTCTCGCTCCCTCAGGAAGGAGGTACAGGATCCTCAGAACCAACACCACCAGGTTCAGGAACAATTATTACCCTATAACCATCAGGCTCCTGAACCACAGTGGATAACTTCACTCACCTAACACCCAGAATGAATGGAGTCACTTTCAAGGACTCTGCAAGTAATGCTCTCAGTATTTGCACAAATTGGTGTGTTTTGCACATTGGTGCTTGCCCATCTTTGTGTGCAGTTTTTTATTGGTTAAGTTATTTTTCATTGTGAATGCCCACAAGAAAATGAATCTCAGGGTTGTAAATGGTGACACATATGTATTTAATAATAAATTTACTTTGGACTTTGAACTTGTCCTTGAGCATTCCCTTGCTATCTTTATATTCCAAAAGGGTCCAGCCTGATTTTAGCTTCCAAAAACATATATATACTACCATTTTATCCTGACTAAACTGTGGACCTCTTGGGTAATCTAAAGTTCCCTCACCTTACCAATCTTATCCTTACTCCTTTCTGGATTTCTTTGTATCTACTGTGAATGCCTGTAAGAAAATGTATCTCAGGGTGACATATGCTGTAGGTACTTTAACAATAAATTTACTCTGAATTTTCAGATTGGTAGTTAGCCTAATAGCCAACATGAGAAAGGAAATGTCAATCAAAGACTATCAAATGCGGCATCCATACATGGAAAATGTATGGAGCATAAGATACAGAACCTATAAAAGGTATTCATCACCCTGAGAAGATTTCAGGTTTTACTGTTTTACAACATTGAATCACAGTGGATTTAATTTGGCTTTTTTAAACCCTGATCAACAGAAAAGACTCGTTCATGTCAAAGTGAATACAAATTTCTACAAATTGGTCGAAATTTATTACAATTATTAAATATAAAATAATTGATTGCATTATTACTCAACGCCTTCAAGCCAATATTTAGTAGATGCACCTTTGGCAGCAATTATAGACTTGAGTCTGTGTGGATAGGTCTCTATCAGCTTTGCACATCTGGACACTGCAATTTTTCCCCATTCTTCTTTACAAAACTGCTCAAGCTCTGTCATATTGCATGGGGATCGTGAGTGAACAACCGTCTTCATATCCAGCCACAAATTCTCAATTGGATTGAGGTCTGGACTTTGACTTGGCACTGCAGGACATTAACTTTGTTGCTTTAAGCCATTCCTGTGTAGCTTTGGTTTTATGCTTTGGATCATTGTCTTGCTGGAAAACAAATCTCCTAAATCGCAGTTCTCTTGCAGACTGCATCATGTTTTCCTCCAGGATTTCCCTGTACTTTGCTGCAGTCATTTTACCCTCTGCCTTCTCAAGCCTTCCCCACAGCATGATGCAGCCACCACCGTGCTTCACGGAGGGATGGTGTGTTTTTGATGATGTGCTGTTTTTGGCTTACACCAAATATAGTGTTCAGTTTGATGGTCAAGTGCTCAATTTTGGTTTCATCAGACCATAGAACCTTCTACCAGCTGACTTCTGAGTTTCCCCCATGCCTTCTGGCAACTGCAGCTAAGGTTTCATGTGAGATTTTTTTCAACAGTGTCTTTCTCTTTGCCACTCTCCCAAGTGACTGGTGAAGCACCTGGGCAACAGTTATTGTATGCACAGTCCCTCCCAGCTCAGCCACTGAAGCTTGTAACTCCTCTAGAGTTGTCATAGGTCTCTTGGTGGCCTCCCTCACTAGTCCCCGTCTTCTATGGTCACTCAGCATTTCAGGATGGCCTGCTTGAGGCAGATTTATAGCTATGCCATCTTCTTTCCGCTTCTTGATAATTGACAACTGTACTCCAAGGGATATTCAGTGACTTGGAAGTTTTCTTGTATCCATCTCTTGACTTGAGCTTTTCAATAACCTTTTCGCGGAATTGCTTGAAGTGTTTGTCTTCCTGGTGTAGTTTTTGCCAGGATACTGACTCACCAGCAGTTGGACCTTCTTCTTCTTCTTCTTGCGTTGTTTTATGGCAGTTGGCAAACCAGCTTTAAGGTGCATTCCTGCCACCAGCTAGACTTGTGGTGTTCTGTTTTCAACCAAATATGTCCTGGAGTACTCTGCTTTTAACAACCTAGTTCAGCCTGAAGATCTCTATTTGCATTACTCTGTAATTGCAATTCCTCTTGTAAATGCTGTGTGCGCTCATAAGATAGCAGCGCCGCAGATTGCTTTTCTTCCCAAATTTTTGTCACATGATTTTCAAGTAATTGCATTGCCTCAATTACATTGATTTCATCTGCATCATTTGTAAAACTAAAAGCTTCATTTGAGAATATTAATTATCGCATGCTTAACATTTAAAAATTGCTGTTTTTCCAAGTCTGCTATTTTCAAGTTTTCCTTTTCTTAAATCAAAGCCTGTAGTTGTTTACTGAGATCTTGAAGTTCTTCTTCATCTGTTTCCATGTTTTCGTTTTATAATCTGAATGTAGATAATTCACTTTGCAACAATTCCTTTTCATTTTGTAACTTTGTAATAAATTCCTCCATTTTCCAATCTCTTTTCCGTGTCACTGAATTTTTGACAACAAGCATCTTTTTCAGAAACCGTCTCTTTTAAATGCAGACAACACACAGACTTTGTGAGTCAATGCAAGGAGCATTCGTAACAAGGTGGATGAATTAAAAGTGCAGATTGTTATTAATGAATATGATATAGTTGGGATCACAGAGACATGGCTCCAGGTTGACCAGGGATGGGAGCTCAACATTCAGGGATATTCAATATTCAGGAGGGATAGACATGAAAGAAAAGGAGGTGGGGTAGCATTGCTGGTTAGAGAGGAGATTAACGCAATAGAAAGGAAGGACATTAGCCGGGAGAATGTGGAATCGATATGGGTAGAGCTGCATAACACTAAGGGGCAGAAAACGCTGGTCGAAGTTGCGTACAGGCCACCTAACAGTAGTAGTGAGGTTGGGGATGGTATTAAACAGGAAATTAGAAATGTGTGCAATAAAGGGACAGCAGTTATAATGGGTGACTTCAATCTACATGTAGATTGGCTGAACCAAATTGGTAAGGGTGCTGAGGAAGAGGATTTCTTGGAATGTATGCAGGATGGTTTTTTGAACCAACATGTCGAGGAACCAACTAGAGAGCAGGCCATTCTAGACTGGGTATTGAGCAATGAGGAAGGGTTAATTAGCAATCTTGTCATGAGAGGCCCCTTGGGTAAGAGTGACCATAATATGCTGGAATTCTTTATTAAGATGGAGAGTGACATAGTTAATTCAGAAACAAAGGTTCTGAACTTAAAGAAGGGTAACTTTGAAGGTATGAGACGTGAATTAGCTAAGATAGACTGGGAAATGACACTTAAAGGGTTGATGGTGGATATGCAATGGCAAGCATTTAAAGATCGCATGGATGAATTACAATAATTGTTCATCCCAGTTTGGAAAAAGAATAAATCAAGGAAGGTAGTGGACCCGTGGCTGACAAGGGAAATTAGGGATAGTATCAATTCCAAAGAAGAAGCATACAAATTACCCAGAGAAAGTGGCTCACCTGAGGACTGGGAGAAATTCAGAGTTCAGCAGAGGAGGACAAGGGGCTTAATTAGGAAGGGGAAAAAAAGATTATGAGAGAAAACTGGCAGGGAACATAAAAACTGACTCTAAAAGCTTTTATAGATATGTGAAATGAAAAAAGATCAGTTAAGACAAATGTAGGCCCCCTACAGACAGAAACAGGTGAATTGATTATGGGGAGCAAGGACATGGCAGACTAATTGAATAACTACTTTGGTTCTGTCTTCACTATAGAAGACATAAATAATCTTCCGGAAATAGTAGGAGACAGAGGGTCCAGTGAGATGGAGGAACTGAGGGAAATACACGTTAGTAGGGAAGTGGTGTTAGGTAAATTGAAGGGATTAAAGGCAGATAAATCCCCAGGGCCAGATGGTCTGCATCCCAGAGTGCTTAAAGAAGTAGCCCAAGAAATAGTGGATGCATTAGTGATAATTTTTCAAAACTCTTTAGATTCTGGACTAGTTCCTGAGGATTGGAGGGTGGCTAATGTAACCCCACTTTTTAAAAAAGGAGGGAGAGAGAAACCGGGGAATTATAGACCAGTTAGCCTGATATCGGTGGTGGGGAAAATGATAGAGTCAGTTATCAAAGATGTGATAACAGCACATTTGGAAAGCGGTGAAATCATTGGACAAAGTCAGCATTGATTTGTGAAAGGAAAATCATGTCTGACGAATCTCATACAATTTTTTGAGGATGTAACTAGTAGAGCAGATAGGGAAGAACCAGTGGATGTGGTATATTTGGATTTTCAAAAGGCTTTTGACAAGGTCCCACACAGGAGATTAGTGTGCAAACTTAAAGCACACGGTATTGGGGGTAAGGTATTGATGTGGATAGACAATTGGTTGGCAGACAGGAAGCAAAGAGTGGGAATAAACGGGACCTTTTCAGAATGGCAGGCAGTGACTAGTGGGGTACCACAAGGCTCAGTGCTGGGACCCCAGTTGTTTACAATATATATTAATGACTTAGATGACAGAATTAAATGCAGCATCTCCAAGTTTGTGGATGACACGAAGCTGGGCGGCAGCGTCAGCTGTGAGGAGGATGCAAACAGGATGCAGGGTGACTTGGATAGGTTAGGTGAGTGGGCAAATTCATGGCAGATGCAATTTAATGTGGATAAATGTGAGGTTATCCACTTTGGTGGCAAAAACAGGAAAACAGATTATTATCTGCCCATGAAGTGCTATCATGTTTGCTGTTGTGTGCTGGGGCAGCAGGCTGAGGGTAGCAGACACCAACAGAATCAACAGACTCATTCGTAAGGCCAGTGATGTTGTAGGGATGGAACTGGACTCTCTCACGGTGGTGTCTGAAAAGAGGATGCTGTCTAAATTGCATGCCATCTTGGTCAATGTCTCCCATCCACTACATAATGTACTGGGTGGGCACAGGAGTACATTCAGCCAGAGACTCATTCCTCCGAGATGCAGCACAGAGCGTCATAGGAAGTCATTCCTGCCTGTGGCCATCAAACTTTACAACTCCTCCCTTGGAGGGTCGGACACCCTGAGCCAATAGGCTGGTCCTGGACTTATTTCATAATTTACTGGCATAATTTACATATTACTATTTAACTATTTATGGTTCTATTACTATCTATTATTTATGGTGCAACTGTAACAAAAACCAATTTCCCCCAGGATCAATAAAGTATGACTATGACTATGACTATCTGAATGGTGGCCGATTAGGGAAAGGGGAGGTGCAACGAGACCTCGGTGTCATTATACACCAGTCATTGAAAGTGGGCATGCAGGTACAGCAGGCGGTGAAAAAGGCGAATGGTATGCTGGCATTCATAGCAAGAAGATTCGAGTACAGGAGCAAGGAGGTACTACTGCAGTTGTACAAGGCCTTAATGAGACCACACCTGGAGTATTGTGTGCAGTTTTGGTCCCCTAATCTGAGGAAAGACATCCTTGCCATAGAGGGAGTACAAAGAAGGTTCACCAGATTGATTCCTAGAATGGCAGGACTTTCATATGATGAAAGACTGGACCGACTAGGCTTATACTCATTGGAATTTAAAAGAGTGAGGGGGGATCTTATTGAAACATATAAAATCCTAAAGGGATTGGACAGGCTAGATGGAGGAAGGTTGTTCCCAATGTTGGGGATGTCCAGAACGAGGGGTCACAGTCTGAGAATAAAGCGGAAGCCTTTTAGGACCGAGATTAGGAAAAACTCCTTCACACAGAGAGTGGTGAATCTGTGGAATTCTCTGCCACAGGAAACAGTTGAGGCCAGTTCATTGGCTATATTTAAGAGGGAGTTAGATATGGCCCTTGTGGCTAAAGGGATCAGGGGGTATGGAGGGAAGGCTGGTACAGGGTTCTGAGTTGGATGATCAGCCATGATCATACTGAATGGCGGTGCAGGCTCAAAGGGCCGAATGGCCTACTCCTACACCAATTTTCTGTGTTTCTATGTTTCTACATCCAAGTTGCTGGAGAACGCAGCAGGTCAGGCAGCATCTCTAGGAAGAGGTACAGTCGACATTTCAGGACGAGACCCTTCATCAGGACTAACTGAAGGAAGAGCTAGTAAGAGATTGTTGCTTGAATTTCCAGCATCTGCAGAATTCCTTGTGTCTGTGTCTTTTAAATGCAGTGCTGTTTCATCCAATCTCTTTTCCAACTCACAGTTGTTCTTATTGAGTACTTCTATTTGTTGCTGGAGTTCTACACATTTACTCTGGGTTTCAACCATGTTTCTTGTATACATAAAATCTGAGGTTTTTCCTTAAGTTCTGATACATATTTCTTAAATTCTTGACCATTTGCGATAAGACTCCTTGCATTCCCTTGTAATATATATACTGCCATTAATATCCCGCCTCCCCTGCCCGTGAACTGTTTGATCCTCCATTCAGTGTTTCTTTGACTACTTCCCACCTAAGCCCTGTAATACCAAGATATTTTTCTGCAGACTTGACTATAATTTCAATCTTTACGGTTCTTTTGTCTGTTTGCGCTGAACAATTAATTGCATCTACCATAAACAGTACGAAATCCTTTCTGCTCATTATTAGTGTATCCTTATTTATCATATTACAGCCCTCACAGTTCATCGGTTTATTATTCCCCATATTTGTTTGCTGGATAGCCTTCTCCTTTTCAGTGAATCCTTTCACTGCCTCTGCATAACTGATCCCTTGAATTACTTTTACATATTGTGCCTTCTTGCTATTAATGCACCCTTGATAAGCTGCACTGTTCCCCGCCACAATTGCAGCATTTCAGCCTAGCTCCTGCCTCACATTTCCTGTATTCATGTTCTCCAGTGCATCTCCCACATTTTTGTTTCCTTCTACAGACCGCCGCAATATGTCCCAAGTTCTGACATTTAAAGCACATCTTAAAGGCGGTAGTATATATATTCTGAGCTCATAACACATATACCCTAAATAAACTTTAGTCGGCAATCTCTCTTCATCAAAGTTAATCATAACCGATAAAAACTATCACACTTTTTTCTGTTTCTTGTAACTTTCAAATGTTTGACCTCAATAATTTTTGCTCCTTTTATGTTCTGTTTAATCTCATCCATAGTAACTTCTGTTGGTATCCTCGCCTCTAGTCCACTTTCTATTGTTGGGTATTGAGCATTGTACTTTTTTGCCGTCTATTTTATTTAATCTTACCACTTTGACTTGCTGAGCTCTATCCCGACAAATCACTAACAGCGATCCATTTCATAAAATCTTTGCTCTTTTGACCGCCTATAAGATTGTCGATTACCTTCGTCAAATGACTCAGGCTCCAATCACCAGAAGACCAAAATTATAAATGCTTTAATCTCATCTTCTTCTCGTTGTTTTGCTATCCTATTTTGATTGTCCCCTGACTCCTCAAAGTTTGACATCTCATACCTGTGTTTTAGATTCTTACTCTTTCCACTCCACTCCTCTTTCCCGCCAATCTCCATCTCTAACTCACTTCCACTATCCATCGACATCTTCTTCTCCGACTGACCCAGGCTCGGAACTTCAGACCAGCAGTTCCCTTTCAGCCCACCAGCCCCCTCAAGTCAGCAGTTGGACTTTCCAGATACAGGTGTATTTTTACTGGAATCAATTGAAACACCTTGACTGCACACAGGTGATCTCCATTTAACTAATTATGTGATTTCTAAAACCAATTGGCTGCACCACTGATGATTTAGTCTGTCATATTAAAGGGGGTGAGTGCTTAAGCAATTAATTATTTTGTATTGTATATTTATAATTAATTTAGATTATTTTGTAGAGATCTGCTTTGACTTTGACCCAAAAGTGTCTTTTTCTGTTGATCAGTGTCAAAAAGCCAAATTAAATCCACTGTGATTCAATGTTGTAAAACAATGAAACATGAAAACCTGCAGGGGGGAGGGAAGTGAACACTTTCTGTAGGCACTAAATATTCTTGCTGACATAATTGTGGTCCATCTATGGCTACCCAAGCACTACAGTAGTTGCATCACCCATGTTGTTATGGCATAGGAGCTGAATTAGGCTATTTGGCCCATCAGGACTGTTATACCACTTGATCATGGTTGATCTATTTCCCTCTCAACCTAATTTTCCTGCCTTCTCCCCATATCCTTCATACTCTGACTTATCAAGAACCTCCGTGTTAAATACACCCTTAAATACTTGGTCTCCGCAGCCAACTGTAGCAATGAATTCCACAGATTCACCACTCTCTGGCTAAAGAAATTCTTCCTCATCTCTACTCTAAATGGACGTACCTTTACTTTGCGGTTAGACCCACTGATCCTAGACTTACCTGTTATAGGAAACATCCTCTTCACATCCACTCTATCTAGGCCTTTCAAAATTCAATAGGTTTCAATGAGATCTCCCCTCATTCTTTTAAATTCCACTGGGTACAGAGACATCAAACGCTTTTCATTCCTGGAATCCTTTTCGTTAACCTCCTTTGAACCCTCTCCAATGTCAACACATTCTGTCTTAGGTGAGGAACCAAAGTCTGCTCACCATACTTCAGGTGTGGCCTCACCACTGTCATATAAAGCCTCAGCATTAAATCCTTGTTTTCATATTCTTGTCCTCTCAAAACAAATGCGAACATTGCATTCGCCATACTCACCCCCAACTCAACCTGTAATTTAACCTTTAGGGAATCCTGCACGAGGACTCCGAAGTTCAGTCGGAATTCAGAGTTTTGAATTTTCTCTCCATTTTGAATATAGTCTTTTATTCCTTCTACCAAAGCGCATGACCATACATTTCCCAACACTGTATTCCCACCTTGTTGCCCATTCTCCTAATCTGTCTAAGTCCTTCTGCAGCCTCTCAACTTCCTCAAAACTACCTGCTCCTCCACCTATCTTTGTAACCTCCACAAACTTACCCACAAAGCTATTAATCCCATCCTTCAAATATTTGACATATGACATAAAAAGAAGAAATCCTAACACAGTCCCCTGTGGAACAGCACGAGTCATTGGCAGAAAATCCTAAAAGATTCCCTTCATTCTTTGCTTTCTGCCAATCAGCCAATGCTCTATGCATGCTAATATCTTTCCTGTAATACCAAGGGCTCTTATCTTGCTGAGCAGCCTCATGTGCAGCAGCTTGTCCAAGGCCTTCTCAAAATTCAAGTACACAACATCCACCGATTCTCCATGGTCTATCCTGCTTGCTCTCAAAGAATTCCAACAGATTTCTCAGGCAAGATTTTCCCTCAGGGAAACCATGCTGACTTAGGCTTATTTTATGGTGTGCCTCCAAGTACTCTGAAAGCACCTCTTTAACAATCGACTCTTAACATTTTCCCAAATACTGAGGTCAAGATAACTGGCCTATAATTTCATTTCCTCTGCCTCCTTCCCTTCTTTAAGAGTGGAGTGACATTTGCAATTTTCAAGTCCTCTAGAACCATGCCAAAATCTAGTGATTCTTGAAAGATCATTACTAATCTCTCCACAATCTCTTCAGCTACCTCTTTCAGATCCTTGGGGTGTAGTCCATCTGGTCCAGGTGACTTATCTATCTTATGAACTTTCAGCTTCCCAAGCACCATATCTAGTAAGAGCAACTCAACTCACTTCTGCCCTCTGACACTCTCGAACTTCCCACTGGTATCTTCCACGGTGTAGACTGTTGCAAAATAGTAATTCAGTTTGTCCACCATTTTCTTGTCCCCCAATACTACCTCTCTGTTGGTTTTTAAAAGTATCCCAGTTCTCTAACTTCCCACTAATTTTTGTCTATTATATGTTCTCTCTTTTGCTTTTCTGCTGGCTTTGACTTCTCTTGTCAACCAACGTTGTGCCTTCCTGCCTTTAGAATACTTCTTCTTTGGGATGTATCTATCCTGTGCCTTCCAAATTGCTCCCAGAAATTCCAGCCATTGATGCTCTGCCATCATCCCTGCTAATGTTTTTCTCCAATCAATTCTGGCCAACTCTTCTCTCATGCCTCAGTAATTCCCTTTACTCAAGTTTAATACTGATACATCTGACTTTAGCTTCTTCCTCTCAAATTGTATTATGATCACTGCCTCTTAAGGGTTCCTTTACTTTAAGCTCCCTAATCAAATCCTGTTCATCACAGAACATCAAATGCAGAACAACTGATCCTCCAGTGGACTCAACCACAAGCTGCTCAAAAAAGCCATCTCATTGGTACTCTACAAATTTCCGCTCTTGGGTTCCAAAATCAGTACCAACCTGATTTTCCCAATCTACCTGCATATTGAAATCTCCCATGAATAACATTGTGTTTTGACATGCATCTCCAACACTGCAAGAGCCTTTCACAGATTCATGTAAGGAAGCAGCCTCTTACATCATAGAGCCTCCATTCATTCAGCAAGGAAAACTGGCACTTTGACCCTCTATGTTAACACAAATTATCAAGAACACATTCATAGTCATGCCATTTTTTTTTCCACATTCCCATGACTACATTTCTCATATATGAATTGCATACTACTGTCATATTCTTATTTTATCTGAGAATTCCTGCAGTAAGAAAGAGGTAATTACCAAGGAATAAAGGGAAGGAGGTCGAGAGTGGAAGGTATGGGTGATGGGAAGAACAAAAGGGTGGAGAAGGGGAGCATTCCATGGTCCACTGTTTTCGCCTATCAGGGTTCTAGCTTCCGTTTTGACACTTCTAGTTATCACCTCTTATAGGATTCCTTTTACCAATGCACCACATTTCCACCTTCCGCCTCTCATCTGGACTCACCTATAGCCTGCCAGCTCTTGCTACACTCATCACCCACCCTTTTATACAGTTCTTTCTCTACATTATTCTTTCTCTACAGACCTGAAGTAGGATCTCAACCTGAAATGTTTATTGTGTATTTCCCTCCACAGATTCTGCCGGACCCACTGAGTTCTTCCTGTATGTTGTGTGTTGCTTCAGATTTCCAGCATCTGCAGTTTTTCTTATAAGACTTGAGAGAGTAGACACAGAGGTTACATTCCTCTTGACTTGGTGGTCTAGAATTAGGAGTCATAATTCCTGCCGCTGTCTGTAAGGAGTTTGTACGTTCTCCCTGTGACCGTGCGGGTTTCCTCCGGGTTCTCCAGTTTCCTCCCACATCCCAAAGGCGTACAGGCTGGTAGATTACTTCGTCAGTATAAACTGTCCCATGTTTAGGCTGGGATACAGTGGGGGACTGTTGGGTAGCATGGCTCCAAGGGCCGGAAGAGCTTATTCTGCACTTTATCTCAATAAATAAATCTCAAAGGAAGGGCTGCCTATTGAGGACTGATAAGAGAAAGAATTTCTTTACCCAATGGAAAGTAATTTTTTGGCATCCTGTAACCAATGCTATAATACCCCCATGCCATCAAATACCATCTTGAGTACATTCGGCACTGAGAAATTTGGATATTAAGATACTACTGCAAGACAGATTCTAGCCAAGATCTTAATCCAAAGCCTGCAAGAGGCCTATTCCTGCTTCAAGTTCTGATGGCAATTCTAATTTATGTATTATGCACCTTAATAAGCGGGGCACCAGCATTCTGGCAGGCAGGTTTGCCTCTGCAACACAGGTGTGTTTAAACTAAGTAGTGGGAGGGAGGGGTCGAACTGGAAACAGAAGGATGGAGATAAAGGGAAAGTGAGAATAAGGAAAGTTAAGAATGACAGCAGAATCAACAGAGCAGAAAGCTCAAGAAGGGATCGTACAGTATGTCCAAGTGAAATAGGAATTGATATGGGAGGTGAGGGGAGTAATGAATTAAAAGTATTATATATGAATGCACGGAGTATAAGAAATAAAGTGGATGAGCTTGACGCACAGTTGGAAATTGGTAAGTATGGTGTTGTGGGAATAACAGAGACATGGCTTCAAGTGGACAGGGCCTGGGAAATGAATATTCAAGGGTATACGTCCTATCGAAAGGACAGACTGATGGGCAGAGGGGGTGGGGTGCCTCTGTTCGTGAGGAATGATATTCAGTCCCTTGCGAGGGGGACATAGAATCAGGAGACATAGAGTCAGTATGGATAGAACTGAGAAATTCTAAGGGTAGAAAGACCCTAATGGGAGTTATCTACAGGCCACCAAACAGTAGTCTGGATGTAGGGTGTAAGTTGAATCAAGAGTTAAAATTGGCATGTCGCAAAGGTAATGCTACAGTTGTTATGGGGGACTTCAACATGCAGGTAGACTGGAGGAATCGGGTTGGTACTGGACCCCAAGAAAGGGAGTTTGTGGAGTCCCTCTGAGGTGGATTCTTAGAACAGCTTGTACTGGAGCCTACCAGAGAGAAGGCAATTCTAGATTTAGTGTTGTGCAATGAACCAGATTTGATCAGGGACCTTGAGGTAAAGGAGCCATTAGGAGATAGTGACCATAACATGATAAGTTTTAATCTACAATTTGAGAGAGAGAAGGGAAACTCGGAAGTGTCAGTATTACAATTGAACAAAGGGAACTATGGTGCTATGAGGGAGGAGCTGGCCAAGTTCAATGGAACAATACCCTAGCAGGGATGACAGTGGAACAGCAATGGCAAGTGTTTCTGGGAATAATGTGGAAGGTGCAGGATCAGTTCATTCCAAAGAGGAAGAAAGATCCTAAGGGGAGTAAGGGGAGGCTGTGGCTGACATGGGAAGTAATGGACAGTATAAAAATAAAAGAGAAGTATAACATAGCAAAGATGAGTGGGAAGCCGGAGGATTGGGAAACTTTTAAAGACCAACAGAAGGTAACTAAAAAGGCAATACGTGGAGAAAAAATGAGGTACGAAGGTAAACTAGCCAAGAATATAAAGGAGGATAGTAAAAACTTCTTTAGGTATGTGAAAAGGTAAAAAAATAGTTAAGACCAAAATTGGGCCCTTGAAGACCGAAGCAGGTGAATTTATTATGGGGAACAAGGAAATGGCAGACGAGTTGAACAGGTACTTTGGATCTGTCTTCACTAGGGAAGACACAAACAATCTCCAAGATGTAATAGTGGCCAAAAGACCTAGGGTAATGGATGAATTGAAGGAAATTTATATTAGGCAGGAAATGGTGTTGGATAGGCTGTTGGGTCTGAAGGCTGTTATGTCCCCGGGACCTGATGGTCTGCATCCCAGGGTACTTAAGGAGGTGGCTTTAGAAATCGTGGACGCATTGGTAATCATTTTCCAATGTTCTATAGATTCAGGACCAGTTACTGTGGATTGGAGGGTGGCTAATGTTGTCCCTCTCTTCAAGAAGGGAGGAAGAGAGAAAACAGGGAATTATAGACCAGTTAGCCTGACGTCGGTGGTGGGAAAGATGCTGGAGTCAATTATAAAAGATGAAATTATGACACATCTGGATGGTAGTAACAGGATTGGTCCAAGTCAGCATGGATTTACGAAGGGGAAATCGTGCTTGACTAATCTTCTGGAATTTTTTGAAGACGTAACTATGAAAATGGACAAGGGAGAGCCAGTGGATGTAGTGTACCTGGACTTTCAGAAAGCCTTTGATAAAGTCCCACATAGATTAGTGGGCAAAATTAGGGCACATGCTATTGGGGGCAGAGTATTGACATGGATTGAAAATTGGCTGGCTGACAGAAAACAAAGAGTAGCGATTAACAGGTCACTTTCGGAATGGCAGGCGGTGACCAGTGGGGTACCGCAGGGTTCAGTACTGGGACCGCAGCTGTTTACAATATATATTGTTAGATTCTGGACTAGTTCCTGAGGATTGGAGGGTGGCTAATGTAACCCCACTTTTTAAAAAAGGAGGGAGAGAGAAACCGGGGAATTATAGACCGGTTAGCCTAACGTCGGTGGTGGGGAAACTGCTGGAGTCAGTTATCAAGGATGTGATAACAGCACATTTGGAAAGCGGTGAAATGATCGGACAAAGTCAGCATGGATTTGTGAAAGGAAAATCATATCTGACGAATCTCATAGAATTTTTTGAGGATGTAACTAGTAGAGTGGATAGGGGAGAACCAGTGGATGTGGTATATTTTGATTTTCAAAAGGCTTTTGACAAGGTCCCACACAGGAGATTAGTGTGCAAACTTAAAGCACACAGTATTGGGGGTAAGGTATTGGTGTGGGTGGAGAATTGGTTAGCAGACAGGAAGCAAAGAGTGGGAATAAACGGGACCTTTTCAGAATGGCAGGCGGTGACTAGTGGGGTACCGCAAGGCTCAGTGCTGGGACCCCAGTTGTTTACAATATATATTAATGACTTGGATGAGGGAATTAAATGCAGCATCTCCAAGTTTGCGGATGACACGAAGCTGGGTGGCAGTGTTAGCAGTGAGGAGGATGCAGGGTGACTTGGATAGGTTGGGTGAGTGGGCAAACTCATGGCAGATGCAATTTTATGTGGATAAATGTGAAGTTATCCACTTTGGTGGCAAAAATAGGAAAACAGATTATTATCTGAATGGTGGCTGATTAGGAAAAGGGGAGGTGCAACGAGACCTGGGTGTCATTATACACCAGTCATTGAAAGTGGGCATGCAGGTACAGCAGGCGGTGAAAAAGGCGAATGGTATGCTGGCATTTATAGCGAGAGGATTCGAGTACAGGAGCAGGGACGTACTACTGCAGTTGTACAAGGCCTTGGTGAGACCACACCTGGAGTATTGTGTGCAGTTTTGGTCCCCTAATCTGAGGAAAGACATCTTTGCCATAGAGGGAGTACAAAGAAGGTTCACCAGATTGATTCCTGGGATGGCAGGACTTTCATATGAAGAAAGACTGGATGAACTGGGCTTGTACTCGTTGGAATTTAGAAGATTGAGGGGGGATCTGATTGAAACGTATAAGATCCTAAAGGGATTGGACAGGCTAGATGCAGGAAGATTGTTCCCGATGTTGGGGAAGTCCAGAACGAGGGGTCACAGTTTGAGGATAGAGGGGAAGCCTTTTAGGACCGAGATTAGGAAAAACTTCTTCACACAGAGAGTGGTGAATCTGTGGAATTCTCTGCCACAGCAAACTGTTGAGGCCAGTTCATTGGCTATGTTTAAGAGGGAGTTAGATATGGCCCTTGTGGCTACAGGGGTCAGGGGGTATGGAGGGAAGGCTGGGGCGGGGTTCTGAGTTGGATGATCAGCCATGATCATAATAAATGGCGGTGCAGGCTCGAAGGGCCGAATGGCCTACTCCTGCACCTATTTTCTATGTTTCTATGTTTCTGTATTAATGATTTAGATGAGGGAATTAAAAGTAACATTAGCAAATTTGCCGATGACACAAAGCTGGGAGGCAGTGTGAAATGTGGGGAGGATTTTATGAGAATGCAGGGTGACTTGGACAGGCTGGGTGAGTGGGCAGATACATGGCAGATGCAAATTAATGTGGATAAATGTGAGGTTATCCACTTTGGTGGTAAGAACGGGAAGGTAGATTATTGTCGAAATGGAGTCAAGTTAGGAAAAGGGGAAGCACAACGAGATCTACGTGTTCTTGTACATTAGTCACTGAAAGCAAGCATGCAAGTACAGCAGGCAGTGAAAAAAGCTAATGGCATGCTGGCCTTCATAACAAGGGGAATTGAGTATAAGAGCAAAGAGGTCCTTCTGCAGCTGTACAGGGCCCTGGTGAGACCACACCTGGAGTACTGTGTGCAGTTTTGGTCTCCAAATTTGAGGAAGGACATTCTTGCTATTGAGGGAGTGCAGTGTAGGTTCACAAGGTTAATTCCCGGGATGGCGGGACTGTCATGTGTCTAAAGATTGGAGCGACTGGGCTTGTATACTCTGGAATTTAGAAGGCTGAGAGGGGATCTTATTGAAACATGTAAGATTACTAAGGGATTGGACACGCTGCAGGCAGGAAGCATGTTCCCGCTGATGGGTGAGTTCAGAACCAGAGGCCACAGTTTAAGAATTAGGGGTAGGCCATTTAGAACTGAGTTGAGGAAAAACTTTTTCACCCAGAGAGTGGTGGATATATGGAATGCTCTGCCCCAGAAGGTTATGGGGATAAGGCAGGAACTGGATACTGATTGTGGATGATCAGCAATGATCACAGTGAATGGCGGTGCTGGCTCGAAGGTGCTACTCGAAGGTGAATAGGTGCTACTCCTGCACCTATTGTCTATTGTCTATTATCTTTGCATTTGATAAGTGTAAAAGAAAATCGGCAAATTTGTCCTTTGAAGTTGACGTAAAATTATTGAAACGATGTATGCTACTTACCACAAGCCCACATGTCAACTGGTTTTCCATAGGGATCTTTTCTTAATACTTCAGGAGAAAGGTATCCTGGTGTACCAGCAAAACCTGTAGATTATAATAAGAATAAAATTTGATGTACAAGACATTAGTAAATAGTTCGATACTTACAACATTGTAATTTTTTACATCATCTCAAGTTAATGTGGGGGCAAACATAAAAAATAATTTATTTCAAACTATCAATCCAAACTTGTGAATGATAACATTTAATTGTTTTCCAGAAATAAGATTGTTTTTACTGTTTTAGATCACACAACAGTTTTATGTTTTTCTCTACAAATCACAGATATTCTTCTCGATTAATATTATTTGCATGCAGCAGCAATGCTGTTTTAGCACAATATTTTTCGACAAAAGTCACAACATAATATCCTAATAAAAAAATCTGAGGGCAGGTGGGCTTTGGACTATCACATGAAAGTGGAAAGTTTGGTTCAACCTGCCAGATTTCTTCTCAGATTTTATTTCCTTCTTCAATGCAACTGAAAATTAGAAGATTGCTTCTAGGGTGGGCAATCATTCGAACCTACTTTACACTATTTTTCAAGCTTAATATGCTTCTGATTTCATTTTTTGTATAATTTATATCACCTGTCTGAATGTTCTATACTGCAGCACAGAGGGTTTGCAATTCTTTACTGTCCTGACAGAATTATAGAGTCATACAAATCGAAACTCAGTCTGCCCAGATTGCTTTCCTCAGCTAGTCCCATTTTCCTGCATTTGACCCATATCCCTATAAATCATTCCTATCCAGATTTCCTTTAAACGTAATTGTACCACTACCACTGCCTCAGGCAGCTCAATCCTAGTTTCAGACTCCTCGACCCTATGAAAAAGACTCCGAGCAGCCACTGAATCCATAATTTTCTAAACTTTTATTTAATCACCTCTCAACCTCTTTCACTCCAGAGAATATAGTCCCAGTTTATTCAATTTCTCCTTATAACCTAGGACCTCCCGTCCCAGCAATATCTTTGTGAATCTTTTCTGCACACACTCTAGCTTCATCATACCCTTCTTACAGAAAGGTGACCAGAACTTCGGACAATACTTCAGCTGTGGAATATTGTATTCTAGATGAAGGCATATTGTATATTCACCTTCATTAGTCAAGGGGTTGAATGCAAAAGCAGTAAGATTATACTCCATCTTTTAATAAAACTTAGGCTGGGCTTCAGATAGAGCACTGAGAACCTGTGTCTCAAACAGATGTAACACGACAATCAAATTTATGGCCTCAGTCCCCTGTCCGGTGAAGGAACATTTGACATTTGTCTTCTTCACCATTTTGTCTACCTGCATTGCCACTTTCAGGAAACTTGTGCCCCAGGATTCTCTGTTCTACAACACTGCCCTAGAGATTGAGATAGATAAAATTATGAGGGGTGCAGGTAGGATACAAATGCAGGAAATTCTTCTCCCACATCAGAGGTAAATAAACAGGCTTTAGGACAATCGGGGAAGAGTCAGAGGAGATATGAAGGGCTCCTTTATCACCCAAAGATTGGTGTGTGCATGGAATGGACTGGCTGTGAATGTAGTTGAAGGTGAGTTACTGACAGCTTTTAAGAAGTGTCAAGATGAGCACTTGAATGATTAAGTGGAGAAAGTTATGGGCCAGGTGCTGGAAGATGGGATTAGTGCACTTTGGGCGTGCACTGATCAACACAGATGTGATGATCCTAATTGTCTCTTTTTATACTGTACCTCTCCGGGACCCTGTCAAATGGAGAAATTATCAACATGCGATTCTGAGCTTCATTATCTAGAGAAGGAAGAGGGGTGATTGCTGGGGCCTTGACAGAGATCTTTGGATCCTCTTTAGGCACAAGTGAGGTTACAGAGGACTGGGGAAATAACAAATCCTATCCTTTTGTGTAAGAAGGGCAATAAGGACAAAACATCAGTA
This sequence comes from Mobula hypostoma, assembly GCF_963921235.1. Lineage (NCBI taxonomy): Eukaryota > Metazoa > Chordata > Chondrichthyes > Myliobatiformes > Myliobatidae > Mobula > Mobula hypostoma. The sequence continues at coordinate 111,562,355 of NC_086099.1, read as the reverse complement.
GTCAAGAAGTTACTGGAGAAAATTCTTGGGAAAGGATTTATTCACAACTTGTAAAAAGTACACTTATTAGGGATAGACAGCATGGATTTGTACTGGGAACATCATGTCTTGCAAATCTGAATGAACTTTTTGTGCAGGTAATAATGATAAGTGATGAGGGTAGGGCAGCAGATGTTGTCCACATGGACTTCAGTAACTAATTCAACAAGGTCCCTCATGATAGGCAGATCAAGAAGATCATGGTATATGGGTTCCATGGAAACTTGGTAGATCTGGTTGAAAATTGGCTTGGCTGTAGAAGACAGAGGGTCATGATGGAGGGCCTTATCCTGACTGAAGGTCCATGACCAGAAGTCGTCAACAAAGATCAGTGCTGAGACATCTGTTGTTTGTGATATATTTTAATTATTTGAACAAAAATGTTGGTGAGGTAATTAGCAAGTTAGCAGGACACAAAAATTGGCAGACGTGTAGGTAGTGAAAAAGATTGTCAAAGGATACAGCAGGACATAGATCAGTTGGAAATATGGAAAAAGACAGGTGGAGTTTGATCCTGCTAAGTGTGAGGTGCTGCACTTTGTAAGGTCAAATGTAGGAGGAAAGAGTATGGTAAATTGTAGGACCCTTAGGAGCGCTGAAACAAAGGGGGTTCTTGGGGTGCAAACCCATAGAAAGTGGCAATAAGTACATATGAGGTAAAGAATGCAAACAACAGACTTGCAATCATCAGTCAGAACATTGAGTATAAAAGTTGTTCAGTCACGTTTCATTCGTATAAAACATTAGTTAGGGTACATTTGGAGCACTGTGTACAGTTCTGGTTGCCAAATAACAGCAAGGATTTCAGACTTTGGAGAAGCTGCAGAAGAGGCTCACGAGGATGTTGCCGAGGTTAGACAGCATCGAGAGCAGATTATAAGGAGAGGTTGGATAAGCTTGGCCTGTGTTCTACAGAGGTGAGGGGTGACTTGATAGACGTATATAAAATTATGAGTGGCATAGATAGAGCCCCTTTCAGTCTTTTTACTTGGGTGGAAATGTCAAATACATTCTGGGCATCGAATTAAGGTAATATAAAGAATCTTTCGAGGAAATTGCAGGCCAAGACTTTTATGAAACACAAATTAAGGTAGGTGCATGGAATATGTTGTGAGAAGAACTGGCAGAAGCAGATGAAGAGAGAGGGGAATGGAAGAATATAGACCACATGCAGTGATTAGATTAAATTGGTACAGGCATAGTTGGCATCAACATCAAGTGCTGGACTGTTCTATGTATTTTGTGCTTGGCTCCATACGATGGGTTAAGCCCCATGTGTAAATTCACTGCTTGATAACATAACAAAAGTGTGCACTGACTGAAATGTTAACTGTTACCAATCAGAGGCTGATTCTTCAATGTACTCACCAAACCACGCCTGCTGGTCTCCTTGGACTTCAATTGCTAATCCAAAATCAGCCAGCTTCACAGCTGCTCCCTTCATTTTGCTAGCTAGGAGCAAATTTTCTGGCTTCATTTAAAAAAAAGTGGAGGAAAGAATATGATTTAGAAATTCTCCAAGTTATAATCATACTTAACTATTACATAATAAACCGTGGATACCAAGCAAAATATTCATAGTTAATAATTCTCGTCTAAATTATTACCAAATCATTTGCGATCAGAAGCTTGGCTTCCTTTTCTAAAGCATAGAAATAAACATATAATCAAGTTTGATCATTGTTCTAAAGTTATGTGTAATGGAATATAAAATGGAGAACCAAAAACCAAATATTGAAATCTTCTGTAATTGTTCAAAAACAGTCAATGTTAATCAGTATATTCTGATATTATATCAAATTTATCTGGTTTGTGTCTCAAACACAATTTCCAACTTTAAAATTCCAGTATTTTTAAGTTTCTTTCGTGCTTGCCTTGGGTTTTGATAAAAAGAAAGATTATAGAAAAGGTTCTTGGGTCATAAAGATTATAGATGATTAATGATTATTGAAATAATCCCAGCAAAATGGAATATTTTAAATTGTACACAATAATCACAACAAAAATCCAAGGCAATATTGGTCAACATTTTGCTTCGTTATAGAAGAGACACCACCAGATTTATCTGAATGCTGGGCTTGCTCATTTCTACATGAAACCTACTTTTAGCCTGTTGAGTGAATGGCCCAGATACTTATCCTGTAATTCTTGTTATATAAAAAAACTATTGCTGTAAAATATTGCAAGTTATTACTTAATTAAGGCTGTTGCTCCAGTCTTAAGAAGTCTGAAATGTTAAAGTTGCTAGAAAGATAATGAAACAAATAACATGCTAAACATTGTATATCTTTCCAATTTTCCAACTTGGAGAACTGTGTATGTTTTGTTGTAGTGTGAGGGAGTTACATGAATGTAGCAGATATTAATTCAAAAAAGAACCAGTCTTCAGTTCTTATTGTAAATGTAAATAAATTCAGGAAGCTTGCAATTAGCCTATGTTGCAAACAGTAAATTGAAGTTAAAAGCACAGGCTGCTCCACAGACCAAGAGATTGCATATGCAAAAGCCAAATGTTAAATCAATAAGGTTGTGTTAATTGGCTTGCATCAAACGAATATTTGCAGCCTTGTGACTTGAGTAGAAGCTGGTAGACCAGATGGATGTTGTCACTTAGCATATCAAACATGGTCACAGGTATAAGCAATCAATAGTTTTTGTGTATTTGTGTACTCAGAGACAGCCCTGACAACATTTACTTTGGGTGTCTGGCTCTGTCATCAAAAGGTTTTAAAACATTTGTGTTAATTAGTCTCTCCCAAAGTGTTTGGACCTTCAAGGGTGTCTCATCAATTGTAATGCATTTCCACTGCATATTCCAAAGGAACCACTTGTTGATCCGAAGTATTGAAGTGAACAATGTCATTGTAACTATTGAAATTGTATTGAATCATCTACTGCTACCTTTGATCTTAAAGGACTACAAAAGTGATGTAGTTTTAGCTTTGTGAGCTTCTACCAAGAGTCTGTCGAGAATGATGCTTGTTATGCTGAATAAGGGCATCTATATCACCAGCTTTAGGGTCCCTCCAGTGACTTTATCATAGTCAAAACATTTGAGAGTTCATTCCGAATATGTTCATGACCCACAGTGTGACCAGTCACCGGCAGTCTAAAGGGATAAATATTTTTAGATCTTTCTTTTCCAATCTTTTTATTAGTTTCATAAAAATAAATGTAACATGGTAGTAGTACAAAGTTATTGGGAATACATTGTTATAATTAACATAAGTGATTATAAGGCCAGATAACACTTAAATAATAAAACTCCCAATCATATAGGATACAAATGAACAATATAAAACAAAGAAAAATATCTTAAAAAAATCATGAAAAAGGAAAAAAAAATATTTTTATATCTGCTTTGGTCAACAGATCACAGAGTATCAAAGGACATGCTGGAGAGCTAAACTAGTGGATATAAAGGTAACACACATCAAAGTTGCTGGTGAACGCAGCAGGCCAGGCAGCATCTCGAGAAAGAGGTACAGTCGATGTTTCAGGCCAAGACCCTTCGTCAGGACTAACTGAAAGAAGAGATAGTAAGAGGTTTGAAAGTGGGAGGGGGAGGGGGAAGATCCAAAATGATGGGAGAAGACAGAAGGGGGAGGGATGGAGCTGAGAGCTGGACAGTTGATTGGCAAAAGGGATATGAGAGGATCATGGGACAGGAGGCCCAGGGAGAAAGAAAAGGGGGAGGGGGGGAAAACCCAGAGGATGGGCAAGGGGTATAGTGAGAGAGACAGAGGGAGAAAAAGGAGAGAGAGAGAAAGAATGTATGTATATAAATAAATAACAGATGGGGTATGAGGTTTGGAACATAGCAGCCCATCCACTGCTACCAACCTTATAGTTCCCACACCCCGCGCTTCCCGTTTCTACCTCCTACCCAAGATCCACAAACCTGCCTCTCCTGGCACACCTATTGTCTCAGCTTGCTCCTGCCCCACCAAACTCGTTTCTGCATACCTCGACACGGTTTTAGACCCACTTGTTCAATCCCTTCCTACCTATGTTCGTGACACTTCTCAAGCTCTTAAACTTTTCGATGATTTTAAGTTCCTTGGTCCCCATCGCTTTATTTTCACCATGGATGTCCAGTCCCTATATACTTCCATCCCCCATCAGGAAGGTCTCAAAGCTTTACGCTTCTTTTTGGATTCCAGACCTAACCAGTTCCCCTCTACCACCACTCTGCTCCGTCTAGCAGAATTAGTCCTTACCCTTAATAATTTCTCCTTTGGCTCCTCCCACCTCCTCCAAACTAAAGGTGTAGCTATGGGCACCCGTATGGGTCCTAGTTATGCCTGCCTTTTTGTTGGCTTTGTGGAACAATCTATGTTCCAAACCTATTCTGGTATCTGTCCCCGACTTTTCCTTCGCTACATCGACGACTGCATTGGCGCTGCTTCCTGCACGCATGCTGACCTCGTTGACTTCATTAACTTTGCCTCCAACTTTCACCCTGCCCTCAAGTTTACCTGGTCCATTTCTGACACCTCCCTCCCCTTTCTAGATCTTTCTGTCTCTATCTCTGGAGACTGCTTATCTACTGATGTCTACTATAAGCCTACTGACTCTCACAGCTATCTGGACTATTCCTCTTCTCACCCTGTCTCTTGCAAAAATGCCATCCCCCTTCTCACAATTCCTCCGTCTCTGCCGCATCTGCTCTCAGGATGAGGCTTTTCATTCCAGGACGAGGGAGATGTCCTCCTTTTTTAAAGAAAGGGGCTTCCCTTCCTCCACCATCAACTCTGCTCTCAAACGCATCTCCCCCATTTCACGCACATCTGCTCTCACTCCATCCTCCCGCCACCCCACTAGGAATATGTTTCCCCTTGTCCTCACCTACCACCCCACCAGCCTCCGGGTCCAACATATTATTCTCCGTAACTTCCGCCACCTCCAACGGGATCCAACCACTAAGCACATCTTTCCCTCCCCCCCCACCCCGCTTTCTGCAGGGATCGCTCCCTACGCGACTCCCTTGTCCATTCGTCCCCCCCATCCCTTCCGACTGATCTCACTCCTGGCACTTATCCTTGTGTGCGGAACAAATGCTACACACTTCCTCACTTACCACCGTTCAGGGCCCCAGAGAGTCCTTCCAGGTGAGGCGACACTTCACCTGTGAGTCGGCTGGGGTGATATACTGCGTCCGGTGCTCCCGATGTGGCCTTCTATATATTGGCGAGACCCGACGCAGGCTGGGAGACCGTTTCACTGAACACCTACGCTCTGTCCGCCAGAGAAAGCAGGATCTCCCAATGGCCACACATTCTAATTCCACGTCCCATTCCCATTCTGATATGCCTATCCATGGCCTCCTCTACTGTAAAGATGAAGCCACACTCAGGTTGGAGGAACAACACCTTATATTCCGTCTGGGTAGCCTCCAACCTGATGGCATGAACATTGATTTCTCTAACTTCCACTAATGCCCCACCTCCCCCACGTACCCCATCTGTTATTTATTTATATACACACATTCTTTCTCTCTCTCTCCTTTTTCTCCCTCTGTCCCTCTCACTATACCCCTTGCCCATCCTCTGGGTTTTCCCCCCCTCCCTCTTTTCTTTCTCCCAGGGCCTCCTGTCCCATCATCCTCTCATATCCCTTTTGCCAATCAACTGTCCAGCTCTTGGCTCCATCCCTCCCCCTCCTGTCTTCTCCTATCATTTTGGATCTCCCCCTCCCACTTTCAAATCTCTTACTAGCTCTTCTTTCAGTTCGTCCTGACGAAGGGTCTTGGCCTGAAACGTCGACTGTACCTCTTCCTAGAGATGCTGCCTGGCCTGCTGCGTTCACCAGCAACTTTGATGTGTGTTGCTTGAATTTCCAGCATCTGCAGAATTCCTCGTGTTTGCGTGGATATAAAGGTGGTGTGTGTGTGTGTGTGTGTGTGTGTGTGTGTGTGTGTGTGTGTGTGTGTGTGTGGTGTGTATTTCTGTGTGTAAGTGAGTGAGTGTGTATGTGTTTCGGTGTGTGTGGGTGTGGGTGTGGGGGTGTGTTTCTATGTTTTATGTAAGGGACCAGCTACAGTGCTGGGTAGTTTGGCGAGACAGGGCCACCAATTGCTAAAGGTGGTTACTGACTGCTTGGAACGCCATGGGTGTATATAGACTCAATCGGGAGGCAATGGATTAAGTGTAGTGTGTGGCTATTGAGAACACTTGGGTAGTGGAGGAGACACTGTTCAGGACACAAGTGGATACTCATTCGGGGAATTGTTTTTGTGTTTGACTGTGCGGGCGAAACCTGAGAATCAAAGCCTAATATGGACAATGGTCAGAGATATTTAACTCTCTACATAAAACAAAGACATCATGAGCTCAGCTAAGAAGAAGGGGGAACTCACAGAGTGTATGTTCTATAAACTTGAGAAGGTTGAACAGGGAAAGGACAAAGTCGGGTGGTTTGAGACCTGGAGCCCAGAGGAGCATTGGCAATAGTGGAAAAGCCAGTCAAAAGGAAGGGAGGTAAAGTAGCCGTTATTCTATGTCATGTATATTTGCAAGAGCAAACACAGTGCCTGCAATCACGTAATGTACAGAAGGGGAGGGATGAATACAGGGAACAGTGAGACAATGTACAATGGGAGTTGGACAGATTTAAGGAACAACTAGAACAATACAAGAATAAATTAGTCAGGGAAGAGTGCTTGGTAGGAAGTTAAAAAGCAGGACCATGAGGGTGGTAATCTCAGGATTGCCACCTGTGCCACGTGCCAGTGAGGGTAAGAATAGGATGCTCTGATGGATGAACATGTGGTTGAGGAAATGCTGTAGGGGGCAGGGTTTCAGATTTCAGGATCAATGGGACCTCTTCTGGGGCAGGTGAGACCTGTACAAGGGAGACAGGTTACACCTGAACTACAAGGGGACCAATATCCTTGCAGGGAGGTCTGTCAGTACTACTGGGGAGGGTTTAAACTAGATTTGCAGGGGGATGGGAACCAGAGTGCCAGAGCAGATAGTGGAGCTGGGGTGAAAATAAATGAGATTAAAAGTTCATACAAAGTCACAAATAGAAGAGTTGTGTGTGGTGGTAATAATCCTCTGAGGTGTGTCTATTTCAATGCAAGGAGTATTGTAGGGAAGGCTGACGAGCTGAGGGCGTGGATTCACACATGGAATTACGACATTATAGCCATTAGTAAAACTTGGCTACAGAAGGGGCAGGACTGGCAGCTTAATGTCCTAGGGTTCCGATGTTTCATACGTGATAGAGGCAGAGAAATGAAGGGTAGGGGAGGTGACATTGCTAGTCAGGGAAAATGTTACAGCAGTGCTCAAGCAGCACAGATTAGAGGGCTTGTCTACCGAGGCCATATGGATGGAGCTGAGAAACAGGAAAGGTATGACCATATTAATGGGGTTGTATTATAGACCACCCAATAGTCAGCAAGAATTGGAGGAGCAAATCTGCAGAGAGATAGCAGATATCTGTAGGAAACATAAAGTTGTGATAGTAGGGCAGTGTAATTTTCCACATATTCATTGGGAATTCCATACTGTTAAAGGTCTACACAGCTTAGAGTTTGTAAGATGTGTTCAGGAAAGTTTTCTAAATCAACATATAGAGGTACCAACTAGAGAGGATGCAATATTAGATCTCCTATTAGGAAACGAGTTAGGACAGGTGATGGAAGTGTGTGTAGGGGAACACTTTGGTTCCAGTGATCATAACACCAGTAGTTTCAACTTGATCATGGATAAAGATAGATCTGGTCCTCAGGTTGAGCTTCTAAACTGGAAAAAGGCCAAATTTGAAGAAATGAGAAAGGATCTAAAAAGCGTGGATTAGGACAGGTTGTTCTCTGGCAAGGACGTGCTTGGTAAGTGGGAGGCCTTCAAAAGAGAAATTTTGAGAGTGCAGAGTTTGTATGTTGCTGTCAGGATTAAAGGCAAAGTGAATAAGAATAAGGAACCTTGGTTCTCAAGGGATATTGGAACTCTGATAAAGAAGAGAGAGATGTATGACACGTATAGGAAATAGGGAGCAAATAAGGTGCTTGGGGAGTATAAAAAGTGCAAAAAAATACTTAAGAAGAAATCAGGAGGGCTGAAAAAAGACGAGGTTGCTTTGGCAGTCAGGGTGAAGGATAATCCAAAGAGCTTCTACAGGTACATTAAGAGCAAAAGGATAATAAGAGATAAAATTGGTCCTCTTGAAGATCAGAGTGGTCGGCTATGTATGGAACCAAAAGAAATGGGGGAGATCTTAAATGTTTTTTTTGTGTCTGTATGTACTAAGGAAACTGGCATGGAGTCAATGGAAATAAGGCAAACAAGTAGTGAGGTCATGGAACCTATACAGATTGAAGAGGAGGAGGTGCTTGCTATCTTGAGACAAATCAGAGTAGATAAATCCCCAGGACCTGACAGGGTATTCCCTCGGACCTTGAGGGAGACTAGTGTTGAAATTGCACGGGCCCAGATACATTTAAAATGTCAGCAGTATCTACGGGTGAGGTGCCGGAAGATCGGAGGATAGCTCATGTTGTTCTATTGTTTAAAAAAGGCTCTAAAAGTAATCCTGGAAATTATAGGCCGGTAAGTTTGACGTCGGTAGTAGGTAAATTATTGGAAGGAGTACTAAGAGATAGGATCTACAAGTATTTGGACAGACAGGGACTTATTAGGGAGAGTCAAATGGCTTTGTGCGTGGTAGGTTATGCTTAACCAATCTATTAGAGTTTTTCGAGGAGGTTACCAGGAAAGTGGATGAAGGGAAGGCAGCGGATGTTGTCCACATGGACTTCAGTAAGGCCTTTGACAAGGTCCCGCATGGGAGGTTAGTTAGGAAGATTCAGTCGCCAGGTATACATGAAGAGGTGTTAAATTGGATTAGACATTGGCTCAATGGAAGAAGCCAGAGAGTGGCAGTGGAGGATTGCTTCTCTGAGTGGAGGCCTGTGACTAGTGGTGTGCCACAGGGATCATTGCTAGATCCATTGTTATTTGTCATCTATATCAATGATCTGGATGATAATGTGGTAAATTGGATCAGCATATTTGCTGATGATACAAAGATTGGAGGTGTAGTGTAGAGAAAGGTTTTCAAAGCTTGCAGAGGGATTTGGACCAGCTGGAAAAATGGGCTGCAAAATGGCAGATGGAGTTTAATACAGACAAGTATGAGGTATTGCACTTTGGAAGGACAAACCAAGGTAGAACATACAAGGTAAATGGTAGGGCACTGAGGAGTGCAGTAGAATGGAAGGATCTGGGAATACAGATACAAAATTCCCTAAAAGTGGCGTCACAGGTAGATAGGGTCATAAAGAAAGCTTTTTGGTACATTGGCCTTTATAAATCAAAGTATTGAGTATAAGACCTTATAAGACCTAACATTATTATTAAACCCGCTGATAAAGGGGGTGCTGTTGTAGTCTGGCGTACTGACCTCTACCTTGCCGAGGCACAGCGACAACTCGCGGATACCTCCTCTTATTTACCCCTCGATCGTGACCCCACTAAGGAGCACCAGGCCATTGTCTCCCACACCATCACCGACTTTATCCGCTCAGGGGATCTCCCATCCATTGCTACCAACCTTATAGTTCCCACACCCTGTACTTCCCGTTTCTACCTCCTACCCAAGATCCACAAACCTGCCTGTCCTGGCCGACCTATTGTCTCAGCTTGCTCCTGCCCCACCGAACTCATTTCTGCATACCTCGACACTGTCTTATCACCCCTTGTTCAATCCCTTCCAACCTATGTTCGTGACACTTCTCACGCTCTTAAACCTTTCGATGATTTTAAGTTCCCTGGCCCCCACCGCTTTATTTTCACCATGGATGTCCAGTCCTTATATACTTCCATCCCCCATCAGGAAGGTCTCAAAGCTCTACGCTTCTTTTTGGATTCCAGACCTAATCAGTTCCCCTCTACCACCACTCTGCTCCGCCTAGCGGAATTAGTCCTTACTCTTAATAATTTCTCCTTTGGCTCCTCCCACTTCCTCCAAACTAAAGGTGTAGCTATGGGCACCCGTATGGGTCCTAGCTATGCCTGCCTTTTTGTTGGCTTTGTGGAACAATCTATGTTCCGTGCCTATTCTGGTATCTGTCCCCCACTTTTCCTTCGCTACATCGACGACTGCATTGGCGCTGCTTCCTGCACGCATGCAGAACTCGTTGACTTTATTAACTTTGCCTCCAATTTTCACCCTGCCCTCAAGTTTACCTGGTCCATTTCCGACACCTCCCTCCCCTTTCTAGATCTTTCTGTCTCTGTCTCTGGAGACAGCTTATCCACTGATGTCTACTATAAGCCTACTGACTTTCACAGCTATCTGGACTATTCCTCTTCTCACCCTGTCTCTTGCAAAAACGCCATCCCCTTCTCGCAATTCCTCCGTCTCCGCCGCATCTGCTCTCAGGATGAGGCTTTTCATTCTAGGACGAGGGAGATGTCTTCCTTTTTTAAAGAAAGGGGCTTCCCTTCCTCCACCATCAACTCTGCTCTTAAATGCATCTCCCCCATTTCACGTACATCTGCTCTCACTCCATCCTCCCACCACCCCACTAGGAATAGGGTTCCCCAGGTCCCCACCTACCACCCCACCAGCCTCCGGGTCCAACATATTATTCTCCGTAACTTTCGCCACCTCCAACGGGATCCCACCACTAAGCACATCTTTCCCTCCCCCCCCTCTCTCTGCATTCCGCAGGGATCGCTCCCTACACAACTCCCTTGTCCATTCATCCCCCCCCATCACTCCCCACTGATCTCCCTCCTGGCACTTATCCGTGCAAGCGGAACAAGTGCTACACATGCCCTTACACTTCCTCCCTTACCACCATTCAGGGCCCCAAACTGTCCTTCCAGGTGAGGCATCACTTCACCTGTGAGTCGACTGGGGTGATATACTGCGTCTGGTGCTCCCGATGTGGCCTTTTATATATTGGCGAGACCCGACGCAGACTGGGAGACCGCTTTGCTGAACATCTACGCTCTGTCCGCCAGAGAAAGCAGGATCTCCCAGTGGCCACACATTTTAATTCCACATCCCATTCCCATTCTGACATGTCTATCCACGGCCTCCTCTACTGTAAAGATGAAGCCACACTCAGGTTGGAGGAACAACACCTTATATTCCGTCTGGGTAGCCTCCAACCTGATGGCATGAACATCGACTTCTCTAACTTCCGCTAAGGCCCCACCTCCCCCTCGTACCCCATCTGTTACTTATTTTTATGCACACATTCTTTCTCTCACTCTCCTTTTTCTCCCTCTGTCCCTCTGAATATACCTCTTGCCCATCCTCTGGGTCACCCCCCCCCCTTGTCTTTCTTCCCGGACCTCCTGTCCCATGATCCTCTCGTATCCCCTTTTGCCTATCACCTGTCCAGCTCTCGGCTCTATCCCTCCCCCTCCTGTCTTCTCCCCCTCCCCCTCCCCCTCCAACTTTTGGATCTCCCCCTCCCCCTCCAACTTTCAAATCCCTTACTCACTCTTCCTTCAGTTAGTCCTGACGAAGGGTCTCGGCCTGAAACGTCGACTGCACCTCTTCCTACAGATACTGCTTGGCCTGCTGCGTTCACCAGCAACTTTGGTGTATGTTTATTGAGTATAAGAGTTGGAATGTTATTGGTGAGGTTGTACAAGGCATTGGTGAGGCCGAATTTGGAGCATTGTGTGCAGTTTTGGTCATCAAATTACAGGAAGGATATTAATAAAGTTGAAAGAGTTCAGAGAAGGTTTACAAGGATGTTGCTGGGACTTGAGAAACTGAGTTACAGAGAAAGGTTGAATAAGTTCGGACTTTATTCCCTGAAGCGTAGAAGAATGAGCGGAGATTTGATAGAGGTATATAAAATTATAATGGGTATAGATAGAGTGAATGCAAGCAGGCTTTTTCCACTGAGGCTAGGGGAGAAAAAAAACAGAGGATATGGGTTAAGGGTGAAGGGGAAAAAGTTTAAATGGAACATTGCTGGGGGGGGGCTTCTTCACACAGAGTGGTGGGAGTGTGGAATGAGCTGCCAGATGAAGCGGTAAATGCAGGCTCACTTTTCACATTTAAGAAAAACTTGGACAGGTACATGGATGAGAGGTGCATGGAGGAATATGGTCCAGGTGCAGGTCAGTGGGACTAGGCAAAAAAATGGTTCGGCACAGCTAAGAAGGGCTAAAAGGCCTGTTTCTGTGTTGTAATGTTCTATGGTTCTATGGATCTGGGCAGACCGAGAGGAAAATGGGATAGGTGGGTCCTCATTGGGGAGCTGCCATGGGAATCACTGCTGAGGAAACTGATGAGGTAAGTTGGGAGGTGCTGGCTCAGGGAGTTGACAAGTGGGAAAGTAGCCACAAATGGGAGAGGTTTATATGCAGCACAGCCAGCTCCTCACTCACATACATCACCACCATTCACAAGTCCTTCACCCCAGCAGAAAAGCAAAGCTTTCCATCCAAACTGCCCTCACATGTGCCAATGCAGAATTTTGGTGTAAGTTAGAAGAAGTGATTCAAATCCACCAGATGCATGCTAAAGACATACACATATTTGTTAAAGCTCAGTGCCTGAGAAATAGGTGGGACTGTCTGAACCCAGGGGTGCAGGATGGAACACGGGCAATTAGTTGGGATGCCAGCAATAATCAGAACTTTAAGGAAGAAGTGAAGCAATGACGTGGAGGAGGAGAGAGTAACTGGGGAATGATAATGTCAGTGTTTCAGAAGACTGATGAATCTGCCAGTGAAAATACCAGGCCTATGGGCAATACTCAGGGCTGGGCAATCCAAAGAGGGAAGGACCAGGGAAATACATCAAAAAAGAAGGAAGAGTGGGTCATAAGGTAGCAAATGTATCTGCTGTGAAGATGCAGGGATCTTGTTTTGTTGCATGTGTTGCATGCACAAGGCATAGAAGGACAAAGGAGATAAAGTGTGATAGCTTGGATGCTTGGAGTCCTAGGCCACGGTTAGAGACAGTGTCCTAACAGGGGAACTAGACATGAGAGTCACCCACCAAAACAGAACCTAAATGCCCACTGTGACAATGCCCTCTCTGTCCACTCTGACTACTGACCAGATTATAGTAGTGGTAAAGACAGTCTCGGTCAGACAAATAACTGGCATTGCCCCCCATCGTCAGCACCGATGACCCACCATTGTTAAGGAGCCGGAAATGTGATATATTAATGGAGGGTAAGGCATCGATATCGATAACTGACCCACCCTTGCCAACGACTGGAGAAGCTATTTATATTACGAGTGCAGGGGGAAGAACAGTGAAGGCAGAAAGAAGTGATTCACAGATACTTGAAATCAGTGGAGTGCAGCTTCCAGTGTACTTCTGGGTCTGTCCAATCTTGGAATAGAAATACTGAGGGAGGCAGGGGCTGCTATAGACTCTGGAAGGGGAGAAATAACATGGACAAGCCAGGCGCAGTGAACACGTACAACCAGTAGGGTACACAACCCAGCTGCTGACGCTCTGATCGTCAGGAACTGCAGTGAGGATGGTGTCTACAGGTTTCTTTGTCAGCAGTCTCCAGAGGTATGAGCTAAAGCATATGCAAGACTGTGGTCAGATAAAGATAAACCCAGTTAAAGTAGAGGGGGATCTGTATAAACCCCTTAAGTAGTATCCCATAAAAATTGATGCACTGGCAGCTGTTCAGAGTATAGTGAAGGAACTAAAACACAGGGGATAACAACAAAGAACTCGTCAAACTAACTCAGCTATATGGTCAATAAAGAAACCATATAGATCACATTGGTTATCAATAGACTATACCAACCTCAATAAGACCACGCTGAGATGGCATCCCATTGTGGCCAGTCCTGGTACCTTCCTGAAAACTTGTCTCCAGAACATAACACTTTCTCAGTCCTGGACATTGCTAATACATTTTGTGGGCTCCCATTAGCACCTGAGTCCCAGGATTGATTTGCCTTCACCCTTGGTGGACAGCAGTATATGTGGACCAGACTCCCTCAGGAATTCCACAATAGCCCAACAATTTTCCATAAGATCATGGCAAGACTTTGGCAAAGCTCAATTTAGCACCCTACTGTTCAAACATCTTACAATTTGTAGACGATGTAGATGCTTCGGAGGATGAAGCAGGTCACCTTGGGTTGATAGTCAAAGTTTCAGAAACACTGCGGGACAGGGGGTTTGAAATCAGTCCACACAAGGCTCAGACAGACTTTCTGCAATCAACCCCATGCCCCGCCCAGTCAATGTAGGGAGAGTCAGGTGGGTAAAGTACGGATGCAATTCTATACTAGGGTTCTCAGCACTAGTGGCTCCAATACAGGCCTTAATCAAGGGAAGAAGAAAAATGGGGAACAGATAAGGAAAAGATATCAAGAAAGCCCTGGTCTCTGCACCTGTGCTAGGGTCACCCGATGTTCCTTGCCCCGTTCTTCTTTACTGCAGCAATGAAGGAAGGTGTTACAATGCAGTGCTGGTGCAGGACCATGGGGGCCAGTGGCACATTATCAACAAAGCAGGCACCTGTTGTGGCAGGATTTCCCTGCTGTGAAGCAGCTTTAGACTGTGCAGCCTGGGTAGTGCAAGTAAGTGAACCTGTGGTGACAATAGTTTGAGACAATGCAATGCACCATCCTAACAGGGGAGAGGCACACGAGTGCCAAATGGAAATAGAGCAGGAAGAAGGTATAGGTGTGAATGAAACACCTCTGGAAGGGGAATCAGAGGAAAGTTTTATAGATGGATCTCGGAGCTACAGTGGCATGCAGAAGTTTGGGCACCCCAGTCAAAATTTCTGTTACTGTGAATAGCTAAGCAAGTAAAAGATGAACTGATTTCCAAACGGCACAAAGTTAAAGATGACACATTTCTTTAATATTTTAAGCAAGAAAACTTTCTTAATTCCTTTTTTATCTTTTTACTTTTTTATCTTTTACAGTTTCAAAATAACAAAAAAGGAAAAGGGCCCGAAACAAAAGTTTGGACACCCTGCATCGCAGTACTTAGTAACACCCCCTTTGGCAAGTATCAACGCTTGTAAACACTTTTTATAGCCAGCTAAGAGTCTTTCAATTCTTATTTGGGGGATTTTTGCCCATTCCTCATTACCTTTGCTCATTACGGCCAAAAAGTTCTCTTTTAAATTCATCAATCCACAGGACTTGTTTCCAAAATGCATCAGGCTTGTTTAGATGTTCCGTTGAACTTTTTGAATAGAACTTTTTGGCCGCAATGAGCAAAAGTATGTTTGCAGAAAAAAGGGTGCAGAATTTCTTGAAAAGAATCCCTCTCTAGCTGTTAAGCACAGGGGTGGATTAATCATGCTTTGGGCTTGTATTGCAGCCAGTGGCATGGGGAACATTTACTGGTACAGGGAAGAATGAATTCAATTAAGTATCAGCAAATTCTGGAAGAAGCATCACACCGTCTGTAAAAAAGCCAAAGATGAAAAGAGGATGACTTCTACAACAGGATAATGATCCTAAGCACACCTCAAAATCCACAATGGACTACCTCGAGGCACAAGCTGAAGGGTTTGCCATCGTCCTCACAGTCCCCTGACCTAAATATCATCGAGAATCTGTGGATAGACCTCAAAAGAGCAGTGCATGCAAGACGGCCCAAGAATCTCACAGAAACAGAAGCCTTTTGCAAGGAAGAATGGGCGAAAATCCCCCAAACAAGAACTGAAAGACTCTTAGCTGGCTACAAGCTTTGATATTTGTCAAAGGGGGTGTTACTAAGTACTGCCATGCAGGGTGTCCAAACTTTTGCGTTGGGCCCTTTTCCTTTTTTGCTACTTTGAAACTGTAAAAGATGGAAATAAAGAAGTTTTCTTGCTTAAAATACTAAAGAAATGTGTCATCTTTAACTTTATGCCTTCTGGAAATCAGTTCATCTTTTACTCGCTCAGCTATTCACAGTAACAGAAATTTTGACCAGGGATGCCCAAACTTTTGCATACCACTGTACATAGATGGGAAGCGACAGACTGGGTGGGCCACGATGAAGGAAACAGGCCAGGGATTAGCTTCAGGAGCACAGCCAGGGGATTGCTCAGCTAAAATGGTAGAATTGGTGGCCCTGATAGAAGCATTGTGCTACTATAAAGGCAGGTGAGTAAATGACAGCCATTACGCCTTCAGGGTGGTGCATGATTATCTGATGGCATGGGCACAAGGATTTGTAGCCTCAACAGGGGCAGGTATTCAACACGGGCACCTAATACAACATCTGCTGGAAGCAGTACATCTGCCAGCAGAGGCGGCAGTGATTAAAGTAAAGGCTGACCAGAAAGGGGATAGCAAGGAGCAACAATGGAATACGGGCAGAATTCAGGGCAAAAAGGGCAGCAGAATAACAAGAGGCAACTGAAATTATAGAAGAAACAACGAGAACCAGTTTAGTAAAATTAGGGGAGGCGGAAGAGAAAGCGCAATGGAGGAGCGTGGGTACAGAGGAGGGACCAGATGGGAGCCGGAGCCATGGGGAGGAAGGAATCATGGTGGCTCAACCATGTAGTAGAGAGATACTACTGAAGTGATATCATGGGCTGGGGCATCAAGGAAGGTAGTGCAATGTGTAATCATATGTATAATGTATAATAAATAGTATGTACGACACAGGACAGTCAATATAGCATAGAAATACAATTGTATCAGCATGAATTAATCAGTCTGATGGCCTGGTGGAAGAAGTTGTCCTGGAGCCTGTTGGTCTTGGATTTTATGCTGTGGTACCGTTTCCTGGATGGTAGTAACTGGAACAGTTTGTGGTTGGGGTGACTCAGGCCCCCTGTGGTTCTTCGGGCCCTTTTTATACACCTGCCTCTGTAAATGTCCTGAATAGTGGGAAGTTCACATCTTCAGATGCATTGGGCTGTCCGTACCACACTCTGCAGAGTCTTGCAATTGAGGGAAGTACAGTTCCCATACCAGGCAGTGATGCAGCCAGTCAGGATGCTCTCAATTGTGCCCCTGTAGAAAGTTCTTAGGATCTGGGATCCATACCAAACTTCTTCAACCATCTGAGGTGAAAGAGGAGCTGTTGTGCTTTTTTCACCACACAGCCGGTATGTACAGACCATTTGTAATCCTTGGTGATGTGTATGCCGAGGAACTTAAAGCTGTTCACCCTCTTAACACCAGATCCATTGATGTCAATAGGGAAATCCCTCCCAGGTGGGGAACCCCAGCCCAGGTGGACTTGGATCAGACAGCACATTTCACAGGGAAAGTGATGAAAGAAATATGTAAGTTGTTCAGGATTCAACAACAATTCCACGTCCCATACCACCCTCAGAGCTCTGAAATGGTAGAAAGGATGAATCAAACAATCAAGAATGCCTTAGCTAAAGCTATAACAGAGGTGGGAAAGAAATAGGTTGATGTATTGCTAGGAATCCTGATGAGATTGCGAGCAACCCCAAACTACACACTGGGTCTGAGCCCCTACAAATTACTGTCGGGGTGAGCAATGCGGCTCCCTTATGGGGTGTACCTGGAATTTATAGGAATAAAATGACCCAATATGTAAAGGAGCTCTGTAACCAGCTTGAAGTGTTGAGGGACAGCAGCAGCATATTGCTGATCAGAAACAGCCATAAGGAGAGAAGATAATCCTCCCATAGCCAGAAGACCAAGTCATGATAAGGGAGCTACCTGAAAAGACAGGGTTTGCTCCCAGGTGGATACGACTACAGGTGGTGCTTTTGAAAAGTTATACTGGTGTGTGTGTACTGATAAATCACAATAGTGCAAACAACCATGTTGCCTGGTTCGATGCACCCCACTGTCTTAATGTTTGGCTCTTGCATATACAGTCTCTTTAGTCCGTGGAGTAGCCTGTGCTTTTAACTTCAATTTACTGCTAGCAACTTACAAAAAAAAAGGCTAATTGCAAGCTTCCTGAACTTATTTACATTTACAATAATAACTGAAGGCAGGTTTTTGTTTGAATTAGTATCTGCTATATTCACATAACTCCAGAATGCTCTTTAACAGTAAAATAGACCTTCCACTGCTAGGAGAACCCCCAAAATAAAAAGACCAGGGGAAAAAAGGAGGAGAAAGCTAACGTGGGAATATTACCATCTCTCACACAGAGATATGAAAGAAAAATTTGATCTTTCTAAATTGACAGGAAATGGTTATTTGCAAGGGCAGTTGGTGCATATGGCTGTCAAATAGAAAAACTGATATTTTACAACTTTAGTAATTTCTGATTCTGTCCTCTCAAGAATTCAGTTTTTGTTTCATAAATCAGAGTTTTAAGTTAATTAACAAAGAAAATAGAGTAACCTGTGCACCAACCTAAAAATTACACAAATGTTAAAAAATATGAAAATTGGTGGAAGCTAATCACGAATGAGTGTACAATAGCACAACATAAGGGTTTTAAACAGTGGATGCACATCACTGACACTAGTTTGGTTGTTTAGCAGCTAAATTAATGCAAATTGAATATCTCATGCTGAAGAGTCAAGTACCTACAGACATACATGATACATTGCATAGCTCCTTTGTTTACAATTATTTAATTTAGTTTAGAGGAATTATCAGAAAGATGCACTACTTTTCCGAACTATTTCTTCCTTATCCAAATTTAAGAAAGCTCCTTAGTGCATAATCTCATTGAAACGTCAATTAGATTTGAACTAAATATGTGATACATAGATTGTTAAATATATTTGCATTGTCTCACTAATAGCTGAGGTGTGAAAGAAGCAAACAGTTTAGATCAATGACTCAAATATATAATGCTACATTGTTTTGAACTTTGAACCTGAGATTACATTTATCTGCACCTATTAATTTTTTAAAAATATGTAGCAAATTTTAACATTTAGAAACATAGAAACATAGAAAATAGGTGCAGGAGTAGGCCATTCGGCCCTTCGAGCCTGCACCGCCATTCAGTATGATCATGGCTGATCATCCAACTCAGATCCCTGCACCAGCCTTCCCTCCATACCCCCTGATCCCTTTAGCCACAAAGGCCATATCTAACTCCCTCTTAAATATAGCCAATGAACTGGCCTCAACTGTTTCCTGTGGCAGAGAATTCCACAGATTCACCGCTCTCTGTGTGAAGAAGTTTTTCCTAATCTCGGTCCTAAAAGGCCTCCACTTTATCCTCAAACTGTGACGGCTCGTTCTGGACTTCCCCAACATCGGGAACAATCTTCCAGCATCGAGCCTGTCCAATCCCTTTAGGATTTTATACGTTTCAATCAGATCCCCCCTCAATCTTCTAAATTCCAACGAGTATAAGCATAGTTCATCCAACCTTTCATCATATGAAAGTCCTGCCATCCCAGGAATCAATCTGGTGAACCTTCTTTGTACTCCCTCTATGGCAAGGATGTCTTTCCTCAGATTAGGGGACCAAAACTGCACACAATACTCCAGGTGTGGTCTCACCAAGGCCTTGTACAACTGCAGTAGAACCTCCCTGCTCCTGTACTCGAATCCTCTTGCTATAAATGCCAGCATACCATTCGCCTTTTCACCGCCTGCTGTACCTGCATGCCCACTTTCAATGACTGGTGTATAATGACACCCAGGTCTCGTTGCACCTCCCCTTTTCCTAATCGGCCACCATTCAGATAATAATCTGTTTTCCTGTTTTTGCCACCAAAGTGGATAACTTCACATTTATCCACATTAAATTGCATCTGCTATGAATTTGCCCACTCACCTAACCTATCCAAGTCACCCTGCATCCTCTTAGCATCCTCCTCACAGCTAACACTGCCGCCCAGCTTCATGTCATCCGCAAACTTGGAGATGCTGCATTTAATTCCCTCATCCAAGTCATTAACATATATTGTAAACAACTGGGGTCCCAGCACTGAGCCTTGCAGTACCCCACTAGTCACTGCCGGCCATTCTGAAAAGGTCCCGTTTATTCCCACTCTTTGCTTCCTGTCTGCCAACCAATTGTCTATCCACATCAATACCTTACCCCCAATACTGTGTGCTTTAAGTTTGCACACTAATCTCCTGTGTGGGACCTTGTCAAAAGCCTTTTGAAAATCCAAATATACCACATCCACTGGTTCTCCCCTATCCACTCTACTAGTTACATCCTCAAAAAATTCTGTGAGATTCATCAGACATGATTTTCCTTTCACAAATCTATGCTGACTTTGTCCGATGATTTCACCGCTTTCCAAATGTGCTGTTATCACATCTTTGATAACTGACTCTAGCAGTTTCCCCACCACCGATGTTAGGCTAACTGGTCTATAATTCCCTGGTTTCTCTCTCCCTCCTTTTTTAAAAAGTGGGGTTATATTAGCCACCCTCCAATCCTCAGGAACCAGTCCAGAATCTAAAGAGTTTTGAAAAATTATCACTAATGCATCCACTATTTCTTGGGCTACTTCCTTAAGCACTCTGGGATGCAGACCATCTGGCCCTGGGGATTTATCTGCCTTCAATCCCTTCAATTTACCTAACACCATTTCCCTACTAACATGTATTTCACTCAGTTCCTCCATCTCACTGGACCCTCTGTCCCTTACTATTTCTGGAAGATTATTTATGTCCTCCTTAGTGAAGACAGAACCAAAGTAATTATTCAGTTGGTCTGCCATGTCCTTGCTCCCCATTATCAATTCACCTGTTTCTGTCTGTAGGGGACCTACATTTGTCTTAACCAATCTTTTTCTTTTCACATATCTATAAAAGCTTTTACAGTCAATTTTTATGTTCCCTGCCAGTTTTCTCTCATAATCTTTTTTCCCCTTCCTAATTAAGCCCTTTGTCCTCCTCTGCTGAACTCTGAATTTCTCCCAGTCCTCAGGTGAGCCACTTTTTCTGGGTAATTTGTATGCTTCTTCTTTGGAATTGATACTATCCCTAATTTCCCTTGTCAGCCACGGGTGCACTACCTTCTTTTGCCAAACTGGGATGAACAATTGTTGTAGTTCATCCATGCAATCTTTAAATGCTTGCCATTGCATATCCACCGTCAACCCTTTAAGTGTCATTTCCCAGTCTATCTTAGCTAATTCACGTCTCATACCTTCAAAGTTACCCTTCTTTAAGTTCAGAACCTTTGTTTCTGAATTAACTATGTCACTCTCCATCTTAATGAAGAATTCCACCATATTATGGTCACCCAAGGGGCCTCTCACAACAATATCGCTAATTAACCTTTCCTCATTACTCAATACCCAGTCTAGAATAGCCTGCTGTCTAGTTGGTTCCTCGACATGTTGGTTCAGAGAACCATACCGCATACATTCCAAGAAATCCTCTTCCTCAGCACCCTTACCAATTTGGTTCACCCAATCTACATGTAGATTGAAGTCACCCAGTATAACTGCTGTTCCTTTATTGCACACATTTCTAATTTCCTATTTAATACCATCCCCAACCTCACTACTACTGTTAGGTGGCCTGTACACAACTCCCACCAGCGTTTTCTACCCCTTAGTGTTATGCAGCTCTACCCATATCGATCCCACATCCTCCCGGCTTATGTCCTTCATTTCTATTGCGTTAATCTCCTCTCTAACCAGCAACGCCACCCCACCTCCTTTTCGTTCATGTCTATCCCTCCTGAATATTGAATATCCCTGAATGTTGAGCTCCCATCCTTGGTCACCCTGGAGCCATGTCTCTGTGATCCCAACTATATCATATTCATTAATAACAATCTGCACTTGTAATTCATCCACCTTGTTACGAATGCTCCTTGCATTGACACACAAAGCCTTCAGGCACGCTTTTACATCTCTCTTAGGCCTTATACAATAATGTTGAAAAGTGGCCCTTTCTGATGCTTGCCCTGGATTTGTCGGCCTGCCACTTTTACTTTTCACCTTACTACTTTTTGCTTCTACCCTCATTTTACACTCCTCTGTCTCTCTGCACTGGTTCCCATCCCCCTGTTGTGAACTAACCTCCTCTCGCCTAGCCTCTTTAATTTGATTCCCACACCCCAACCATTCTAGTTTAAAGTCACCTCAGTAGCCCTCGCTAATCTCCCTGCCAGGATATTGGTCCCCCTAGGATTCAAGTGTAACCCGTCCTTTTTGTACAGGTCACGCCTGCGCCAAAAGAGGTCCCAATGATCCAAAAACTTGACTCCCCGCCCCCTGCTCCAATCCTTCAGCCACGCATTTATCCTCCACCTCATTGTGTTCCTACTCTCACTGTCGCGTGGCACAGGCAGTAATCCCGAGATTACTACCTTTGCAGTCCTTTTTCTCAACTCCCTTCCTAGCTCCCTATATTCTCCTTATTTATTTATACATTGTCCCACTGTATTTCTGGGATAATCTCAAACAAAAATTTTCTACTCAAAAACATAGTGCTATCGCCCTGCATACCCTTACCAGAGTTATCCAGGCTTCTCTTAAACGTTGAAATCGAGCTTGCGTGCACCACTTGTGCTGGCAGCTCATTCCAGACTCTCACCACCCTCTGAATGAAGAAGTTATGATATATTTGAATGCTAAATGATGTGCCTGCTTTCAGGAAAGATTTTATCCATTAAACGAGCTTTGGACGGGGTGGATTATAAGGAGAGAAAGATTAGGCTGTATTAGTTTTCTGTGGAGTGAAGAGGGCTCAAAGGTGAGATAATGGAAGTATATTTTTTAGGAAGGTACTTGGGAAGCTGAAAGGTCTGAAGTTAGAGAAGACACTACACAGATTACACTCCAGGGTTCTGAAAGAGGTGGCTGTAGAGATTGGGGGGACGTTAGCAGTGATCTTTCAAGAATCATTAGATTCTGGAATGGTTCTGGAAGGCTGAAAAATTGCAGATATCACTCCAGTCTTTAAGAAAATTGTGTGACATAAGAAAGGAATTCTTTGAGGAAACAAAAGATAGGATAGACAAAAGTGAGTCAGTGCATGTTATTTTCTTGGATTTTCAGAAGGCTTTTGTCAAGGTTCCCAACATGGGGCTGCCCATGGTATTAGCATAAAGATACTAACATGGATAGAGGATTGACTGAATGGTAGGAGGCAAAGAGTGGGAATGAAGGGGACCTCTTCTAGTTGGCTGCCATTGACTGGTGGGTGTTCTGTAGGGATCATGGTTGGGACTGTTTCATTTCAAGTTTTCACGTTATATGTCAATGACATGGATGATAGAATTACAAATAAGAGAAAATCTGCAGTGGTTGGAAACCCAAGCAGCACACACAAAATGCTGGAGGAACTCAGCAGGCCAGGCAGCATCTATGGAAGAAAGAGCAGTCGACATTTCGGGCCGAGACCCTTCGGCAGGACTGGAGGAAAAAAGAGTAGTGCAAGACACCTACACTCCGTCTGCCAGAAGAAGCAGGATCTCCCAGTGGCCACCCATTCCCATTCCCATTCCAACACGTCAGTCCATGGCCTCCTCCACTGTCACGATGAGGCCTCATTCAACCTTATATTCTGTTTGGGTAGACTCCAACCTGAGGGCATGAACGTCGATTTCTCAAACTTCTGGTACTGGCCCCCCCCCCCAACCATTCCCCATCCCATTTTGCCTCTCTCACCTCACCTCCTTGCCTGCCCATCACCTCCTTCTGGTGCTCCTCCCCGCCTTTTCTTTCTTCCACAGCCTTCTCTTCTCTTCTATCAGACTCCCCCTTCTCCAGCCCTGCATCTCTTTCACAATCAACTTCCCAGTTCTTTACCTGATCCCTCCACCTCACAGTTTCACTTATCACCTTGTGTTACTCTCTCCCCTCCCCTACCTTTGAAATCTACTTCTCTTTTTTTTATCTCTAGTCCTGCTGAAGGGTCTCGGCCTGAAACGTCAACCATACATTTTCCATAGATGCTGCCTGGCCTGCTGAGTTCCTCCAGCATTTTGTGTGTGCTGCTTGGATGATGGAATTGATGGCTTTGTGGCCAGATTTACAAATGATACAAAGATATGTGGAGGGGCAAGTAGTGTTGAGGAAGCAGGGAATCTGCTGAAGGCAAGTTAGGAGAATGGACAAAGAAGTGGCAGATGGAATACAGTCTAGGGAAGTATATGATCATGCAGTTTGGTAGAAAGAATAAAGGCATAGATTATTTACTAAATTCAGAAATCAGAGCTATAACGGAACTTAGGAATCCTTGCAGAATCCCCTAAAGGTTAACTTGCAAGTTGAGTTGGTGGTGAGGAAGGCAAATGCAATGGGAGCACTCATTTGAGAGGACTAGAATATGAAAGGAAGGATGAATTACTGAACCTTATTAAACATTGGTCGGACCACACTTAAGTATGGTGAGCAATATTTGGCCCCTTATCTAAGAAAGGATGTGCTGGCATTGGAGAGACACCAGAGGAGGATCATGAGAATGATCCAGGAATGAAAGGGTTAATGTATAAGGAGAATTTGAAGGCCTGTACTCACTGGGGTTGGAAGAACACAGGGGAATCTCATTGAAGCCTATTCAATATTGAATAGCCTCGACAAAGTGAATGTGCAGAGAATGTTTCCTATAGTGGGTGAGACTAGGACCAAAGGGTACAGCCTCAGAATACTAGGATGTCCCTTTAAAACACAGATAATGAGGAAAATTCTTTAGTCAGAGGGTGGTGAATCTGTGGACTTCATTGGCTGTGGAAGCCAAGTCATTGGGTATATTTAGAGTGGTGGTTGATTTGCAAGGTTATGGGATAAAGCAGGAGAGTAGGGATGAGAGGGATAATAAATCAGCCATGATGGACCAGAAGAGCAGACTCGATGGGCTGAATGGCCTGATTCTGGTTTATTGTCTGACATAAAATAATAAGAGACATGGGCAAGGTAGATAGCCTTGGTCCACCTCCCATGGTATGGATGTTTAAAACTAGACATTAGAAGTTAAAGATGGGAAATAGGAGAATGAAAGGCAATCTGAGAAGTAAAGTTTTCACTTAAAGGGTGTTGGATATCTGGCATGAGCAGTCGGAAGAGGGGTGGTGGAGGAAAGATTGGGACAATGCGTGCAATTAGAATTAGTATGGATAGGCATGATGGTTGGCATAGATATGATGGGCCAAAGGGCCTGTTGTGATGCTGTACAACTCTATATCTCTCTGTTAAACAAATTACAAACTGTGCAGAAGTTTAATGCTGATTACATAATTTCAAACTTGTTGAAGTTAATTCATAGTGAGATTTTGTTTAAGCAAATCTTTTTTATAGACCTATTCTATCTTGTGATATTCATGCATATTAATTTTTAAAGATGAAACACTAAAACGACATACTGGACAGATACTTGGAAAAGGTGTATCGGGAGAGGACCCAAGTGAAGGTAAATGAGATTAGTGTCGATAGGAATGATCAGCGTGAATGAAGTAGGTGAGAGGGCAGGTTTCTGATGCCAATAAATGTCAATCTGTTTGCTTATTCACATTAACAGAGTCAAAGAACATTTGTGTGTTCCCTTGTTTTCCATCGGCATGAACGTTGAAATAACCCTTCACAATAAACTCATAATAGAATTAAAAGTACAAATTTTATACATGTAAATATAACTTTTATTAGAACAACTGCCACAAGATGTGCGTAAATACTATTGGAAATAAACGCAAAATTGTCAGCATTTCCCAACAAATTCCATCCCATTCAAATTCTAGGAGCAGAAGGACACATAACTTAAGTGACTTTGACCCAAACACAAAGGGTAAATATATACCTTTGGCAAGTAAATTGATTTTTGAGGTATTAAGAAGGTTCCAACTTCTATCACCCATCGCTGGGTACAGTAAAAAGTCCAGAGTACAAAAGAATGCTCCTGTGTCTTCTAGCTAAATATATACAGACTAAATCTGATGTGTTTCACTCATACCTTTAGATTTGCAATAAAATGCCAAATGAGCAGTTTCAAGCTAAGATGGTTTGCCTTAAGGGGAAGAAGACTTCAGTCAGTTCCCAACAAAATAAGTGTAATTTCTTAACTGATAATTTATCCCTACAGCCACACACTAATTGGTTCAGGCAAGAGAGGCAAGCACACAGAATGGTACTCACTTCACCATTCAAAGCAACAACTGTTGCAGAGATATTCCAGCATTACCTTCTAGGCAACAGTGAGTACCTTCTAACCAAGACCAAGAAGGGAGAATCAGGATTACTCAGTTATATTTTTTTCAATAATTAAATGATTTGCTGTGGGAAATGACATCCAGTAAGAGACTGGTTTTCTGGTGAGCTATGGCCCTCTTGTACTTTTAGTAAGTATGCAAATTGGATGGAGCTTTGCTTCTACTTCATGAATGACTGGAGAACCAGTCGAACTGTCCAACTTATCATCTTGTTCAAACCACTCACCTTCAGGTCTCGATGGACCACACCCATCTGATGGCAGTGTAGCACAGCTTCCAGGATCTGCTGAATGCAATGACTGCATGCAAACACCAGGGGTGTGTGTTAGTTTCAAGCTGACACTCACTCTCTGTGTACTGCTGGAGAGACTGGCTTCATGGTTAATAGCAAACAACTGGTATTTTTACAAGTCATCCTGAATGGATCTAAACACACGTGCTCCAGCAGAATAACCATCGGCTTATTAATTGAGAGTTCTAGGCTTCCTTTCATTTGCTTTAACTCTGTTTGCAGCACACTTGAAACTACTGGCTAGACACTCAATTGTAACAATAACATGGCAATTAGCAATTGGGAAAACAGTCACAGAGAACTTCTTCAGCAATTTATAAATTTATCTAATTCAACATAATTATAAGCATAATACCATACTTGGAAAGCAAGTGCTTTCCAAAGAAACATTACCCTCAATCAGTTTGCATTTTTCATTAAGTGTTACAAACACAGTAATCAGCATTCAGTTTCTAATTTAGGTTGAAATGAGTGTTGCCAATTTTATAATTCCTCATTTTCACTCTTTGCCTATACATATTCCAATGAAGTAACGTGTGACCAGTTGTGTAAATACTTGCTATCACAGCCTGTCTCAGAACAGAAGTGGTGTTTCTTTCACACACAGCAATGCATCATAAGCAAAGTTTTTCCAATAAGTATTCCAATATATTTTGAATTTTTAACCATAGAAGTTCAAACCTACTTTGAAGAAATTTTGTATATCCAAAGCTTCAAAATTTAGAAGACTTCCCTGATGGCATTCAAAAGCTTTCAGCCATGATGCAGAGCAGACATGTGGAGTTGCAGGTTCGTAAGAGGCACCATGCAGATTGCATTGAGGTGAGAGAGATTTTTTCAGTTTGTTTTCCCACCCCTAACAAGGAATTCTGCTTGCAGTTCATGGGTAAATACTGACCTTCAGGTCCCTGTGAACTATGCCATTAAGGTGACAATGATTTACACTTTCTAGAATCTGCTGTATACAATGACTGTGAAGAAACAAGGGCAGAATGGAAGGGAGAAGAAATTTAAAGTACATATTCACAGCACACACATAGAAAGTACACAGTACTGAATAGAACTTCATCAATCGAAATTGAGAAAAGAATAAAAACAGTGACAGTGAGCAAAGCCACACTTATAAGTTTAAAATACAGCAACATAGTCATCAAAGAGAACAATCTCTAAAAAGCATCTGATCAGCTTGAAAGGGAAAAGAAGCTTCTATAGATAGGTAAAAACATTACAGATAATCATTTCAAATGATCCAGACAAACGAAACATAGCAACTTGCATTTACAATGTAATAAAGTCATGTCTGATCAGTTCTGTGTGTAATAAAGTAAGTGTCTGGACAAATTCTGTCACAATCTTTCCTAACTGTCAGGCCTTTGTTTAAAATATGCAAATATCCTACACCACAAAATTAGGAATAACAGTTTCATTTTATTACCAATGATCACTGAAGAAATAAAATGCATATGGAACAGGAACTAATTAAGAATGAAAAGAGGCTTTTAAAATTTCTTTTTTAGTTTTAAAAATTGAGATTAACCACCACATCTTTCCCTTTAATACAAACTGAAAGCAAAATCTTCAAAGTTGAAAGCAAACAGAACAGGGACCCTTCTGGGACCCTTACTCTTCGTGATTTTTATGAATGACCTGGATAAGGAAGTGGAGGGATGGGTTAGTAAGTTTGCAGATGACAAAAAGATTGGAGGTGTTGTGGATAGTGTGGAGGGCTATCAGAGGTTACAGCGGGACATTGATAGGATGCAAAACTGGGCTGAGAAGTGGCAGATGGAGTTCAACCCAGATAAAGCTGAAGTGGTTCATTTTGCTAGGTCAAATATGATGGCAGAATATACAAACTTTGTAGTATTAATGTAAGACTCTTGGCAGTGTGGAGGATCAGAGGGATCTTGGGGTCTGAGTCCATAGAACGTTCAAAGCAGCTGCACAGATTGACTCTATGGTTAAGAAGGCGTACGGTGTATTGACCTTCATCAATCGTGGAATTGAATTTAGGAGCCGAGAGGTAATGTTGCAGCCATATAGGACCCTGGTCAGACCCTACTTGGAGTACTGTGCTCAGTTCTGGCCGCTTCAGTACAGGAAGGATGTGGAAGCCATAGAAAGGGTGCAGAGGAGATTTACAAGGATGTTGCCTGGATTGGGGAGCATGCCTTATGAGAATAGGTTAAGTGAACTCGGCCTTTTCTCCTTGAAGCAACGGAGGATGAGAGGTGACCTGATAGAGGTGTATAAGATGATGAGAGGCATTGATCGTGTGGATAGTCAGAGGCTTTTTCCCCAGGGTGGAAATGGTTGCCACAAGAACACAGGTTTAAGGTGCTAGGGAATAGGTACAGAGGAGATGTCAGGGGTAAGTTTTTTACTCAGGGAGTGGTGTTTGTGTGGAATGGGCTGCCGGCAACGGTTGTGGAAGCGGATACGATAGGGTCTTTTAAGAGACATTTAGATAGGTACAAGGAGCTTAGTAAAATAGAGGGCTATAGGTAAGCATGGTAATTTCTAAGGTAGGGAAATGTTTGGCACAACTTTGTGGGCCAAGGGGCCTGTATTGTGCTGTAGGTTTTCTATGTTTCTAAATTTATTATCCAAGTACATTTATGTCACCAAATACAACCCTGAGATCTATTTTCTTGTGGGCATACTCAATAAATCCGCAATACAATAATAACCATCATAGAATCAATGAAAGACCGCACCAACTTGGGCATTCACCCGGTGTGCAAAAGTCAACAAATGTGCAAATACAGAAAGAAAGATATAATAATAATAATAATAATAAATAAATAAGTAATAAATATCAAGAACATGAGATGAAGAGTCCATGAAAGTGAGTCCAGAAGTTGTGGGAACAGTTCAGAGTTCGGGCAAGGAAAGTTGAGTGAAGTTATCCCCTCTTGTTCAAGAGCCTGATGGTTGAGGGGTAATAACTGTTCTTGAACCTGGTGGTGTGAGTCCTGAGGCTCCTGTACCTCCTTCCTCACGGCAGAAATGAGAAAATAGTGGGAGGTGGAGGGAGTCCCCAATGATGGATACTGCTTTCCTACATCAACACTCTCTGTAGATGTGCTCAATGGTGAGAAGGGCTTTACCCGTGACAGACTGACACTACTTTTTGTAAGATTTTCTGTTCAATGCATTGGCATTTCTGTAGCAGGCTGTGATGCAGCCAGTCAATATACTCTCCACTACACATCTATAGAAGTTTGTCAAAGTTGTAGGTGTCATGCCAAATATTTGCAAACTCCTAAGGAAGTAGAGGCACTGAAATGCTTTCTTCATAATTGCACTTACCCAAGACAGGTCTTCTGAAAAGATAACATGGAGGAACTTAAAGTTGCTGACCCTCTCTACCTTTGATTCTCTGATGAGGACTGGTTCATGGACCGCTGATTTTCTGCTCGTGAAGTCAATAACAAGCTACTTGATCTTGCTGACTTTGAGTAAAAGGTTGTTGCTGTGGCCGTACTCAGCCAGGTTTTCAATTAACTCCTCAATGCTGATTCATCACCATCTTTGATTGGGGATCACAAAAATGGTTTCATCGGCAAACTTGAATACTGCATTGGAGCTGTACATCGTCATGAGTGAACAGAGCAGTAGAGAAGCATACAGCCTTGGTGGTGCACCTGTAATAATGGAGAACGTGGCCAATCGAAACTCACAGGGGTCTGCAAGAGGAGTTATTGCGGTCAAGGTCTTGAAGCATATTGATTGGTTTTGAGGGGATGATAGTACTGAATGCCACGCTGTAGTCAATAAAAAGAGACATACAATTTGAAAATACCATCATCTAAACTGGACGAGGTACTGAAAGAATATTTAAGGTTGTTATAGCCAGGGGATAAGTTCCCACTACCTATTAAATGCTTCCAATGGTGTGCATCTCAAATAGCCTCTGACAACCAAGTCCAGCTCCTGGCCTTCATGCGTGGCCTAGATAATAAGCCAGAAGCAATCATTTCTACTGACAGAAGGGTAAAGGCAGGTTACTTATGCCTTAAAACCAGTCGTTGTGGACAGATGGGGTTTGTCAGGCATGATTTGCAGCTCATCTAGAATGAAAACTCTGATCTCAAACCTCTGCTGTCTTGTGACTATACCTGCTTATGGAAAAGGCTTTGAGAGTAAAGCCCAAGGAAAAATCCAGAACTGGAATCCCTAAGGTAGTGTTACGTCGAGTCCCACACTAACTGGCAACTGCTGCGATCCCGTTGGTGTCAAACTGTATTGGTCTCTGCCGTTCCTTTGGATTCACCAGTTGGGTGGAGAGGGGGAGCCTGCTGCCTGGGCAAAAGCTTGCTCTCTGTATACCGCCCTGACTTGTGCACCATGTAGACAGTTAAGACACAACATTCATGGTTGAAAATTGACCAACGGAGGGCCCCATGGTACTGAAAGTTCAGGAAGATTGTTGTCCTCATATGTTGTATATGTTAGCTGGAAGCTGTCATATCTGTGGAAACACTGCATCATTGGATGCATTGTCATTCAGAGATGACAGGTTTCACACTAAGAAATTCCAGCTTTCCCCTTTTTTGATCAATGGGAGCAGAACAGACTGTAGATAGTGGAATCTAGAGCAACACAGTCTGATGGAGGAACTCAGACTGTTGTTCAGAATCTGAACTATCAACAATTCCTTTCCTTCCACAGATACTGCATGGCTCGCTGAGTTCCTT
Source organism: Mobula hypostoma (assembly GCF_963921235.1). NCBI lineage: Eukaryota > Metazoa > Chordata > Chondrichthyes > Myliobatiformes > Myliobatidae > Mobula > Mobula hypostoma. The sequence continues at coordinate 111,531,329 of NC_086099.1, read as the reverse complement.
CAGCAGATTGCGTGTCTCTCCTGGTAGTGTGCTTTTAAAGTATTTCACTGTTTATGGCCTTTGTTATTTCATTAAATATTTTTCTTTATGTTTGATCTCAAACCATTCTCTTAAGACTGTTCCCCTCATTCTCCACTGGTCATGGATTTCATGTCTGCATGACCCTTCAGTGATTTATTCTTTCAATGTGCCTCACTAGTTTTGATTACTACTCTGACTCGTTCTTTCCCATTGCTGTTCTAGATGATTGTTCCAGAATAATTTGATAATCTTTAATGCAATAAATGTGAACTTAGTACTAGCAGGTCTCCCGTTATCTACTGCATACCCTAAATGACCGGGTTATGTGTTGAAGCCTCATGCACAGAAAGGCTAAGGACAATCTGATAAATGGCCTTCTCTGTCTGTTTTGCTACTGTCAAAATCAGAAATGATTCTGAACTTCTTCCACATTGAAAAGCATTACAAAATTATTTTAAAAACAATTAAAATGCTTAAAATTATTTAAAATCTAAAACTAAATTGCCTTGAAACAATTACAAATAAATAAAAGTAATTCGAAAGATTAACTAATTTCAAAAAAATTTAAATAAATGTACATTAATAAGAAGTCTCTCCCATTTCAACTGAATAGAGACACTGTTCCCATGCTATATCAGTGCAGTTGGGAAAATGGTGACAGATAGGTGTCAGCACATTCAGAAGTTTGAAGCCATGTGCACTTAAATGGGAAATTGAATATGCTGGCACTTAGAAGAAAACACCAGCTGGTTGGAGAAGGAAACAAGAACTAACACAAATCTACAAAAATCAAGTAGAAATATGAATTCACTGAAAGGACATCCACTTTCAAATCTAGAATCTGTGTATAATGTCATTCCTTCACCCTGCCTACTGATAAAAATACAGGACAAAACAGGAACTGCTGGATCCCTTCAGCAGATCAGGTCACGTCTGTGGGACAAGAAACAGTGGTAATGTTTCTGGCCAAAGATTCTTCATTAGGCATCATGCTGATTGAATGGCTCCAAACCCAAATTCTGCTGACAGTCCAACATGTTCTGAATGAGGGCTCCTATAAAGGAAGGGCCTTCATTAACTTGACTATTGCTGAAGCTTAAAATTGGCATCACATATTGTTCAAAAGGAGAATTATATAGTAGCTGCATTCACGAAACCTATGATGGTGGTACAACAGTTCCACGATTCCTCAATTGATGGACTCGCTTTCAAAGGCTCTGCAGCTCACTTTCTCAATATTACTTATTTATTATTATTTGATTTGTTTTTTTTTGTATTTACAGTTTGCCTTTTGCACATTGATTGTCTGTCTTTGTAGTATTTTAAAAAATTGATTCTATTGTATTTCTTTGTATCTCCAGCAAATGCCCTCAAGAAAATGCCTCAACAACATCGTTGTAAATTTTCTTTTTATGCTTCAAAGAAGGACGGAGATGTGGGGGGGGGGGCGGCGGGGCAGTAATCTCACTTCAGTCCCTCTATCTGACTTGCCCTGGCACTGGAATATATTTTTCCCTTTCCTTTTTGTCCACTCTCACATCCCACCACCAATCCCTTATCAACCTTTTCTTTCCTCTTTCTTACACAAAATGCTGGAAGAACTCAGTAGGCCAGCCAGCATCTATGGAAAAGAGTACAGTCGATGTTTAAGGCCGAGAATTCCCAGCGTCTGCAGATTTTCTCTGTTTGTGATTGAACTCTCCTCTTGTTCTCTCTTCTCTCCCTAGTTTTAGAGATCAAGCAAGTGACGTTTGAGACAACATGGCAGCCCCAAATGATACTGCAACCCAGTCGGGAAAGACTCCTAAAACGAGCTATACCTTGCACTACACATTAAAGTTGCTGGTGAACGCAGCAGGCCAGGCAGCATCTCTAGGAAGAAGTACTGTCGACGTTTCAGGCCGAGACCCTTCGTCAGGACTAACTGAAGGAAGAGTGAGTAAGAGATTTGAAAGTTGGAGGGGAAGGGGGAGATCCAAAATGATAGGAGAAGACAGGAGGGGGAGGGATGGAGCCAAGAGCTGGACAGGTGATTGGCAAAAGGGATACGAGAGGATCATGGGACAGGAGGTCCGGGAAGAAAGATAAGGGGTGGGGGAACCCAGAGGATGGGCGAGGGGTATATTCAGAGGGACAGAGGGAGAAAAAGGAGAGTGAGAGAAAAAATGTGTGTATAAAAATAAGTAACAGATGGGGCATTAGCGGAAGTTAGAGAAGTCGATGTTCATGCCATCAGGTTACTCTGCAATCCCATCTCCTTCAGATCCCATCGTCAGCTCCTGGGTCCTCAGAGGCTCCATCTTCCTCTCACCCCAATCCTCCCCTCTCCATTGACACCCCCAACCTCCCCTCTCCCCCCTCTGATCCCAGCTCTCATCCGTGCCGGGTCTTTACCTCAGTAAGGGCCTCACCTTTGTCCCCCTTCGCCCACACCTCAGCGAGTTCCGCATTCGCCATGATGCGGAACTCTTCTTCCACCGTCTCCGTCTCTGAGCCTACTTCTTCGGCAAGGACTCTTCCACCCCCACCGATGACTCCTTCTCCCGTCTTCAACCCTCCTCTTCTTCATGGACACCCCGCTCTAGTCTTCTGCCTGCTCTGGATCTCTTTATCGCTAACTGCCGACGGGACATCAACCGTCTCGACTTCACTGCACCTTGTCCCCATTCCAACCTCACTCCTTCGGAACGCTCTGCTCTCCACTCCCTCCGCACTAATCCTAACCTTATTATTAAACCCGCCGATAAGGGGGGTGCTGTTGTAGTCTGGCGTACTGACCTCTACCTTGCCGAGGCACAGCGACAACTCGCGGATACCTCCTCTTATTTACCCCTCGATTGTGACCCCACTAAGGAGGACCAGGCCATTGTCTCCCACACCATCACCGACTTTATCCGCTCAGGGGATCTCCCATCCACTGCTACCAACCTTATACTTCCCACACCTCGCACTTCCCGTTTCTACCTCCTACCCAAGATCCACAAACCTGCCTGTCCTGGCCGACCTATTGTCTCAGCTTGCTCCTGCCCCACCGAACTCATTTCTGCATACCTCGATACGGTTTTATCCCCCCTTGTTCAATCCCTTCCTACCTATATTCGTGACACTTCTCACGCGCTTAAACTTTTCGATGATTTTAAGTTCCCTGGCCCCCACCGCTTTATTTTCACCATGGATGTCCAGTCCCTATATATTTCCATCCCCCATCAGGAAGGTCTCAAAGCTCTACGCTTCTTTTTGGATTCCAGACCTAATCAGTTCCCCTCTACCACCACTCTGCTCCGCCTAGCGGAATTAGTCCTTACTCTTAATAATTTCTCCTTTGGCTCCTCCCACTTCCTCCAAACTAAAGGTGTAGCTATGGGCACCCGTATGGGTCCTAGCTATGCCTGCCTTTTTGTTGGCTTTGTGGAACAATCTATGTTCCGTGCCTATTCTGGTATCTGTCCCCCACTTTTCCTTCGCTACATCGACGACTGCATTGGCGCTGCTTCCTGCACGCATGCAGAGCTCATTGACTTTACTAACTTTTCCTCCAACTTTCACCCTGCCCTCAAGTTTACCTGGTCCATTTCCGACACCTCCCTCCCCTTTCTAGATCTTTCTGTCTCTGTCTCTGGAGACAGCTTATCCACTGATGTCTACTATAAGCCTACTGACTCTCACAGCTATCTGGACTATTCCTCTTCTCACCCTGTCTCTTGCAAAAATGCCATCCCCTTCTCGCAATTCCTCCGTCTCCGCCGCATCTGCTCTCAGGATGAGGCTTTTCATTCTAGAATGAGGGAGATGTCCTCCTTTTTTAAAGAAAGGGGCTTCCCTTCCTCCACTATCAACTCTGCTCTTAAACGCATCTCCCCCATTTTACGTACATCTGCTCTCACTCCATCCTCCCGCCACCCCACTAGGAATAGGGTTCCCCTGGTCCTCACCTACCACCCCACCAGCCTCCGGGTCCAACATATTATTCTCCGTAACTTCCGCCACCTCCAACAGGATCCCACCACTAAGCACATCTTTCCCTCCCTCCCCTTTGCTTTCCGCAGGGATCGCTCCCTACGCGACTCCCTTGTCCATTCGTTCCCCCCATCCCTCCCCACTGATCTCCCTCCTGGCAATTATCCGTGTTAGCGGAACAAGTGCTACACATGCCCTTACACTTCCTCCCTTACCACCATTCAGGGCCCCAAACAGTCCTTCCAAGTGAGGCGACACTTCACCTGTGAGTCGGCTGGGGTGATATACTGCGTCCGGTGCTCCCGATGTGGCCTTTTACATATTGGCGAGACCCAACGCAGACTAGGAGACCGCTTTGCTGAACACCTACGCTGTGTCCGCCAGAGAAAGCAGGATCTCCCAGTGGCCACACATTTTAATTCCACATCCCATTCCCATTCTGACATGTCTATCCACGGCCTCCTCTACTGTAAATATGAAGCCACACTCAGGTTGGAGGAACAACACCTTATATTCCATCTGGGTAGCCTCCAACCTGATAGCATGAACATCGACTTCTCTAACTTCCGCTAATGCCCCACCTCCCCCTCGAACCCCATCTGTTACTTATTTTTATACACACATTCTTTCTCTCATTCTCCTTTTTCTCCCTCTGTCCCTCTGAATATCCCCCTTGCCCATCCTCTGGGTTCCCCCCTCCCCCGTTGTCTTTCTTCCCGGACCTCCTGTCCCATGATCCTCACATATAATTTTTGCCAATCACCTGTCCAGCTCTTGGCTCCATCCCTCCCCCTCCTGTCTTCTCCTATCATTTTGGATCTCCCCCTCCCCCTCCAACTTTCAAATCTCTTACTCACTCTTCCTTCAGTTAGTCCTGACGAAGGGTCTCGGCCTGAAACGTCGACAGTATCTCTTCCTAGAGATGCTGCCTGGCCTGCTGCGTTCACCAGCAACATTGATGTGTGTTGCTTGAATTTCCAGCATCTGCAGAATTCCTGTTGTATACATTGTACTAGCCTGATAAGAGCATCACAATAGCCCCAAATTCATCTATTAATGCTAATCACAGGATGTGAACATTTAACTAATCCTCCAAACATTTCTTCTAATCCTTTCTTCTTTCAGAAGCAGATTCAGAGTGCGTACATTACTACAAATCATGTTACTACAGATAACCTGGGACAAGTTTCTACCCAGAGTGTGCAAAGCCATGCGTGAGTAACCCTTCAGTAAAGGAAATAATGGGATTTAAGTGAAACAAATTTATAACCGTATAACAATTACAGCATGGAAACAGGCCATCTCAGCCCTTCTAGTCCGTGTTGAATGCTTACTCTCACCTAGTCCCACCGACCTGCACTCAGCCCATAACCCTCCCAACTCATGTCCTCTTGTTTGAATCTCCCCTACGCTCAATGGAAAAAGCCTATTCACATCAACTCTATCTATCTGCCTCATAATTTTAAATACTTCTATTAAGTCCCCGCTCAACCTTCTACACTCCAAAGAATAAAGACCCAACTTGTTCAACCTTTCTCTGTAACTTAGGTGCTGAAATCCAGGTAACATTCTAGTAATTCTTCTCCGTACTCTCTCTATTTTGTTGACACCTTTCCTATTATTCGGTGACCAGAACTGTACACAGTACTCCCAATTTGGCCTTACCAATGCCTTGTACAATTTTAACATTACATCCCAACTCCTATACTCAATGCTCTGATTTATAAAGGCCAGCATACCAAAAGCTTTTTTCACCACCCTATCCACATGAGATTCCACCTTCAGGGAACTATGCACCATTATTCCTAGATCCCTCTGTTCTACTGCATTCTTCAATGCCCTATCATTTACCATGTATGTCCTATTTTGATTAGTCCTACCAAAATGTAGCACCTCACATTTATCAGCATTAAACTCCATCTGCCATCTTCCAGCCCACTCTTCTAAGTGGCCCAAGTCTCTGTGCAAGAAATTTGTGTGAATAATTTCAATCATTAGCATTTATAATACAAGCTATTGACAAGAATTGTGCACTTCTCTGTACGTTTATGCTTTTCATCTCTGAAGATGTAAACTGTCCTGTCAAAAGTGAGATGTCAAAGTAGGTTCTCCGAGTTAGGATGATGGACTTTTCACCATCATGTATAGATTAGAATTCATCTTCACAGGATGAGTTATTCATATAATGTCCTGAAATGGAAATAAATCTGAGAAAGTGTGGTAAGGCAGGGATATGGCACACTTGCCTTTCTTTAGTTGGTGCATTAAGTATAGGAATATGGAAGTAATGTTGCGGTTATATAAAATGTTGGCTGGGCTGCACTTGGAATAGTAGTATTCTGATCCTGGTAGAAGTTTATGATATTAGGAGAGGCAAGGATAGGATCAACAGTCAGAATCTGAAAGATAATTAGTTTAATTCAGTATCACGTTTGGTCAAAGTACTCTATGTTTCTGTGTGAAGTCTTATTTATCCAAATTCACTAAACTAAACCGAAAGCTGATTCTGCCAATAAAAATTTTTACTGAACTGGATCAACACATCAAATCAACACATTTGGGCTTCAAAAATTAACTTAGGTCTGTGGGTATAACAGAAATAATGGGAATATTTAGAGATTCTCAATGCAATCTTATTTTTAATTTAATGGCTGCTGTATTTGGGCCCCATATCTCAGAAAGGATGTGTTGTCATTGGAGAGAGTCCAGAGGAGGTTCACAAAGATGATTCTGGGAATGAAGGGGTTAATATATGAGGAACATTTGGCAACTTTGAACCTGTACTCACTGGAATTTAGAAGAATGCCGGTGGGGGGGGGGGATCTCATTGAAACCTACCGAATGTTGAAAGGACTAGACAGGGTGGATGTGGAGAGGATGTTTCCTATGGTGGGGGTATCCAGAACTAGAGGGCACAGCCTCAAAATTGAGGGGAAACTTTTAGAACAGAAGTAAGGAGGAATTTTTTTAGCCAGTTAGTGGTGAATCTCTGGAATGCTCTGCCACAGACTGTGTTGGAGACCAAGTCCATGGGTATATTTAAGGTGTAAATTAATAATTTTTTGATTAGTCAGGGCATCAAAGGATCTGGCGAGAAGGCAGGTTTATGGGGTTGAGTGGGATCTGGGATCAGCCACGATGGAATGACTCAATGTGCTAAATGGTCTAATTCTGCTCCAGTGTCTTATGATCATACATTATGGCGACCATGGATACAACCGTGAAAACATGGAAGTCACTTGAACATGGGTGGGACTTGCGGAGAGTGGTACCAAGTGATAATTGGTTTGGTGGTTTGAGCTGGTGCTAATGTATTGATCTACTTACTGTAGCTTTTTATTTCAGTGGAAAAGGCATAAAAGTAGAACATTGGGAGCTTTAGGTTAGTCTTTGAGGCCTCACCAACGGGCTGATTGGGAACACCACCACAGGTCATGGGAGACATGTTCAGTCAGAAGGGCCCGTGCATACCTAGATATCTATTTTATTTATTCCATCCTATGAAACAAAGTTTTGTAGTTCTAAGTAGATAGTTGGAGTCTAGGTCTTTCTGCCTTACTGAGCCGGATGTGAACATTTGGGTGTAAAATAACAGCATGAAATCACCAGCCGTAACTGAAATGGAACTTCTAATCCTTTGCCTTTAACTAATACTTTCAAAACACTTTGAAAGTATTACATATTTAAGTTTATTATTAATTTCTTTTTCTAAGTAAATATATAAACTTCTAACTTTTGGATCTGTTGACTGAATGCCAATTAATTGAAACCACAAAAAATTTAATTCACTCCAAATTACAATACTTCTGAATTCATAATTATCAACTATTGTCTTCCAGTTACTTCGGACACTAAAATTATTGATCCTTGTATTTCTTTTATAGACACCTTGATTTGCTCCCACTGCTCTTTGCCAGTTTCACTGTCCCATTAAAGTTTACGAAATGTTTCAAAATGGAAAAGTTTTATTTTCTAAACTATATAAAGATAAATCACAAGAATATTCACTGGCAATATTTTGAAAATCTCTGCTTCATTTTATAAAGAAACCTGCATAACATATAAATAAAAATAAGCTGGTTGCTATACCAGACCTTTTTGCTATTTTAAAAATACAATGTCTAAGGGAAGATAAATTGAACTGGATTATAGAGTGTTCTGAAAAATTGTGGAGTAATAGCTAAGGCCTGGAAATTCCTAGAAGCCACCCTGAGGAAGTTCCAGACCTAGGAACCCCACAATGGAAGCAACAGACCTACCTGGCATCTGCTTCACTGTAGTATTCTCTGGCCACAATGTCTTCAAATAATTCTCCTCCGGTCACTCTAATAAAGAACATTGCAAAATAGCATTCAAATTTTCTTGCAAAAGAGAAAATGTTAACATATAGCTTATTGCAGATTATTATACCTACTAAATTTTAATTTTAAACAAAGCAAGTTGATGCCTCTCTCAAACTAACTTTCTGAGGTTACTACAAATGCAGAATGAATGATCCTCTCGCATTTCACATGTATTGTATTCTTCTTAAACATTTCAGGGGCAAGATAAATAACCTGGCTTTTAATTTTTTTACTTTCAATTTCAGAATACACAGGTCTTTAGGGCCATGGAGATTTCTCCAGTTAGAAACTATTTTCCTTTGTGTATTTTACTTGAAGGTACAATCTCATGAGATTTAAGCACTCTGAATAAAGGCATATAACGTAAAACAAAAGCTGCAATGTGTCTCTTCTGAGATTCAATAATAGGAAAGTAATGTTGATTGTGAGAGCTAACAAAGTTTAAGATGTGAAAATGAACACTTCTGGCTCATAATACACTAGATTCAGCTAGCTGTCCAAGCCATTCACATAAAAATTAATGGCAATGCCTGATGCACATTGTTAGATTTATCCAAGGCCCGTTTCAAGAAAAATAATAGTCGGGCTTTATAAAATTAGTTTTAAATTACAAAATACATTTATTACTTTACACAACCTTGAGATTTATTTCCTTGCAGGCAGCCACAAAACAAAGAAACCCAATAGAACAGACTGAATCAAAAGAGGACCGTCAAACACCCAATGTGCAGAGAGAAAAACAAACCATGCAAACAATAAAAGTAAGCAAATAGCGTTCAGAACTGAAGTTCACAAAAGTGAGGCACCATTGCAGCTGGTTCATGAAAGTGAGGTACCATTGCAGCTGGTTCACGAAAGTGAGGCACCATTGCAGCTGGATCAGAAGCCCATTAATTGCAAGTCACAGCCGCATTTCAGGGCTGAGACAAGTGAACCTGATGGAGCAGCGAGCTTGCCTCCAGCACCAACACCCTGCTTTTTTCAATCTAGACCAGTGCTTAAATCATCCAAACTTCAGGTCATCTCTTGCTCTTGGACCTGGGCCTTAGTATCCTTTCCCGCAGTGTCCACATTACAAGCTGACCTTAGCCTGATGAACTTGTGGTCAAAGGTAGAAAGGAGTTCTTCCCCAAAGTCCATAAGACATAACAACAGAATTAGGCCATATGGCCCATCGAGTCTGCCCCGCCATTCCAACATGGCTGATTTATTATCAATCTGAACCCTATTCTCTTACCTTCTCCCAGTAACCTTTGATGCTCTGACTAATCAAGAACCTAGCAACATCCGCTTTAAACATACCCAATGACTTGGCCTCCACAGCCATCCATGAAAATGAACTCCACCAATTCACCACCTCTAGCCAAAGACATTCCTCCTCATCTCTATTCTAAATAGATACCCCTCTATTCTGAGGCTGTGGCCTCTAGTCCTAGACCCACCCAGTGTTGGAAGCACCTGCTCCACATCCACTCTATCTAGGTCTTTCAGTATTTGATAGGTTTCAATCAGATCTCCTCTCATTTTTCTAATCTCCAGCAACTACAGGCCCAGAATCATCAAATGCTCCTCATACGTTAACCCTTTCATTCCTGGAATCTTCTAGACCAGGGTGTCAAACTACCAGCCACTAAGGGGTCCAATCCGGCCCGTGGGATGATTTAGGAGAAAAAAGGTATGTTCGTGACTATTTATTATGTATCCATACGGCAGCCGCTTTCTCTCCCACCGTTGTCTGTGTCGCCTGCTGTGCCGGCAGCTTGTTGTGTGTACTTAGAAAACAATAGGTGGCAGTTAACCACCCGCTGTGCATAAGCACCTATCACCCTGTACTGAAGACCAGTAGGGCCCCACTTATGTCGTCAGGCACAGTATAACCACACAGAGTACTCAGGTAAGTAACACCTGTAGCAAGGCTGAGACTGTTTGCTGCTGTGGTTCAAATGCTTTCCAAGAAAAGTTGACATCGAAGGTCGGATATTCAACGATAATTGGAAAGATCATTTTTTCTTCTGTGAGGTCAACGGCAAACCTGTGTGTCTGATATGCTTGCAACAAGTGGATGTGGCAAAAGAGTACAATATCAAACGACACTATTGGACGCCATACGGAGAAAAAATGACAAGTACGCAGGACGACTCAGAACGCAAAAGGTAAACGAGCTTGAAGCAGCTCTGAGAAAACAGCAATCAGTGTTCACCAAAAGTCGAGAGACTCATGATGGAGCTGTCAAGGCCAGCTATATTATTGCCAACAAAATAGCTGCTGTGTCGAAGCCATACTCAGTGAGTATCTTTGATCATCACCAAGGAGTTTGTGAAGATGGTGCCCATGACAAACACCACAATGGCGAACGACGTTTTCTCCAGCCCCGTTGAGGCCTTGGACAGACTGGGGGTTGACTGGAGTCACGCTGTTGGCGTGGCAACAGATGGCGCACCGTCCATGGTCAGGAAAAAGGTAGGTGTTGTTACGAAACTCAAAGAGAAAGTTCAGGCCGAGAATCGAGAGCAGGAATTCTGGAATTTTCGTTGTATTATACACCAAGAGGCGTTATGTAGCAGAAGCCTGAAAATGGACAACGGTTAATTTTATTAGAGCCAAGGGACTCAACCATCAGCAATTTGACACTCTTTTGTCCGAAAGTAGTATTGGACAAGGCCTGTCCTACCACACTGAAGTCCGCTGGTTGTGCTCAAACGTTTTTTTCAATTACGTGTGGAAATTGGACTATTCATGAATGAGAAAGGGAAGCCAGTGGCAGAGTTGGATGACCCAGACTGGCTTCGTGATCTTGCATTTTTGGTGGATATAACAGAGCACTTAAATGTGCTTAATGTTAACATGCAAGGCCGCAACAAACTTGTTACGGAATACTATGACAGCATTTGTGCCTTTCATATTAAATTAGGCCTGTGGGAGATGCAACTATCCCGGAGCAACCCAGCTCATTTCCCCTCTTTGCAGTCTGTGCGTGTCACTCATGGGAATAATGACGACATGGACAGGTACAAGGACAAAATATCACGGCTGAAAAGTGAGTTTCAGAATCGTTTCCAAGTCTTCACTCAGCTCGAGAAGGAATTCTCACTATTTTGCTCGCCGTTTGCCGTCAACACAGCATCAGATGTGCCGGAGGAACTCCAAATGGAACTAACTGAAATTCACTGTAACTCGGCTTTGAAATATAAATTTGAGACTGTGGGTCTGGACTCACTCTATCAATACCTCGGACCGATGTACCCCAAGATGACAGACTTTTCCTCCAAGATCCTTTGCATGTTCGGGACAACATATCTGTGAGCAAGCGTTCTCCATAATGAACATTAACAAATCCAAACTGCGCTCGCAGCTGACACACAGATATCTAAATGACATTATGAAAATCACAACTGCCCAGAAACTGGTCCCTGATGTTGACAGGCTAGCTAAAGCCAAGAGATGTCAGGTGTCTGGAAGCAGCAAGTGAAAAACTGTTCGATGCACTGCGACATGTAAGCAAAATTCATTATAAAATATTGAGTGTCATAATATTGTGATTCATTCATTTTCTGACTATTCTATTATTGTAAATGTGATCACTCCAATAAAAATTAGAGGCTAACTGTGTTCATTATCTGAGTTTGATTGCTGGAAGCAGGCTAATAAAAATTAGGTGCAGTTGTGTAGTCTCCATTTTTACAATTTGTTTCGTTAGGTCTACATTTGTGTCTGCTAATGTTCGATTTCAAATGGTTTATTAATGGGAAGGGTGTGGCTCCCAAAACAATCTTAGCCAAAATAGCATCATTTTTTCTCTCTCTCATCACAACTTTCTTGTAGTCTATGACTATAAGTTAGTACCAATCATAAAAATAATGCTTGCTAGGCAATCTTCTTCATAAGAAACTAAATTTGTAATGTGAAACACTTTTTAGCAGAGACTGAGACACATGAGAGCACGTTAAAAAAACAAAGGCAACGAAAGCTCTGGGAGCACGAGTGCATGCGTTCGTGCATGCACAACTGATCCAGCCCACATGAAGTCGCACTGAGTCTGACCCTGTGGTGCAGAAGGGTGGGACGGAGAAGAGGAGAGCTGTTGTCATTGGAGACTCTATAGTCAGGGAAGCAGACAGGAAATTTTGTGGATGTGAGAAGGACACCCGCATGGTTTGTTGCCTCCCGGGTGCCAGGGTCCAGGATGTCTCTGACCGGGTGCACGACATCCTGGTACGAGAGGGAAAGCAACCAGAAGTAGTGATACATGTTGGGACCAACGACATAGGCAGGAAGAGGGATGAGGTCCTGAAGTGTGAGTTTCGGGAACTAGGCAGAAGGCTGAAGAACAGGACTTCAAGGGTGGCGTTCTCAGGATTGTTGCCAGTGCTACGTGACAGTGATGGTAAGAATTGGAGAAGATGGCAGTTGAATGCGTGGCTGAGGAGTTGGTGCAGGGAGCAGGGTTTTAGATTTTTAGATCATTGGGATCTCTTCTGGGGAAGGTGGGACCTGTACAGATTGGATGGGTTGCACCTGAACTCGAGGGGGAGCAATATCCTTGCAGGTAGGTTTGCTAGCATGGTTCGGGAGGGTTTAAACTAATTTGCGAGGGGGATGGGACCCAGAGCGATAGAGCAGTGAAGAAAGTGTATGGAGTAAAGCCAGATCTAACATACAGAGAGGCTTTGAGGAAAGAGAAGCAGAATCAACGGTGTAAAGACAGTAAGGTAGAAGAGCTGAAATGTGTGTACCTCAATGCAAGAAGCATCAGGAAGAAAGGTGATGAACTGAGAGCTTGGATACATACATGGAATTATGATGTAGTGGCCATTACAGAGACTTGGCTGGCACCAGGGCAGGAATGGATTCTCAATATTCCTGGATTTCAGTGCTTTAAAAGGGATAGAGAGGGCGGAAAAAGGGGAGGAGGGGTGGCATTACTGGTCAGGGATACTATTACAGCTACAGAAAGGGTGGATAATGTAGCAGGATCCTCTTTTGAGTCAGTATGGGTGGAAGTCAGGAACAGGAAGGGAGCAGTTACTCTATTGGGGGTATTCTATATGCCCCCTGGTAGCAGCAGAGATACAGAAAAGCAGATTGGGAGGCAGATTTTGGAAAGGTGCAAAAATAACAGGGTTGTTATCATGGGTGACTTTAACTTCCCTAATATTGATTGGCACCTGATTAGTTCCAAGGATTTAGATGGGGCAGAGTTTGTTAAGTGTGTCCAGGACGGATTCCTGTCACAGTATGTGGACAGGCCGATCTGGGGGAATGTCATACTAGATCTCGTACCAGGTAATGAACCGGGTCAGGTCACAGTTCCCTCAGTGGGTGAGCATCTGGGGGACAGTGACCACCGCTCCCTGGCCTTTAGCACTATCATGGAAAAGGATAGAATCAGAGAGGACAGGAAAATTTTTAATTGGAGAAAGGCAAATTATGAGGCTATAAGGCTAGAACTTGCGGGTGTGAATTGGGATGATGTTTTCGCAGGGAAATGTACTATGGACATGAGGTCGATGTTTAGAGATCTCTTGCGGGATGTTAGGGATAAATTTGTCCCGGTGAGGAAGATAAAGAATGGTAGGGTGAAGGAACCATGGGTGACAAGTGAGGTGGAAAATCTAGTAAGGTGGAAGAAGGCAGCATACATGAGGTTTAGGAAGCAAGGATCAGATGGGTCTATTGAGGAATATAGGGAAGCAAGAAAGGAGCTTAAGAAGGGGCTGAGAAGAGCAAGAAGGGGGTTTGAGAAGGCCTTGGCGAATAGGGTAAAGGAAAACCCTAAGGCATTCTTCAAATATGTGAAGAAAAAAAGGATGACAGAAGTGAAGGTAGGACCGATTAGAGATAAAGGTGGGAAGAGGTGCCTGGAGGCTGTGGAAGTGAGCGAGGTCCTCAATGAATACTTCTCTTCGGTATTCACCAATGAGAGGGAACTTGATGATGGTGAGGAGAATATGAGTGAGGTTGATGTTCTGGAGCATGTTGATATTAAGGGAGAGGAGGTGTTGGAGTTGTTAAAATACATTAGGACAGATAAGTCCCCGGGGCCTGACGGAATATTCCCCAGGCTGAACATCCCAGAACGCATTATACACAATCAGGAAAACTCACCAATGCATCTACATTCTCAGCAGGCTGAAGAAAGCTGGACTATGCACATCTATCATCATGTCATTCTATAGACAGAGAGCATCTTAACAAGCTGCATCATTTCATGATATGGAAGCTGCACTGCCACAGACAGGCATGCTCTACAGCAGCGGTCCCCAACCACCGGGCTGCGGACCGGTACCGGGCCGCAAGGCATGTGTTTCCAGGCCACGAGGAAACGATATGAATCAGCTGCACCTTTCCTCATTCCCTGTCATGCCCACTGTTGAACCTGAACGCACGCGAGGTAATTACGCTCGCGTCATCCATGTCAGCGCGGGAAGAAGATCAATTCCTCGAGCTTGCAAGTGACGGCAACTGAAAAGTATATTTGACATAACATCTCTGTCGGCATTCTGGATCAAAGACAAGGCTAAATATCCTGAGATAGCCATGAAAGCACTGAAAACGTTGCTTCCATTTCCAACATATCTCTGCAATGAATGCAACGAAAACTAAATTGCGGAATAGACTGGACATGAGGAACCCCCTTCGAGTATCGCTGTCTCCCATCACCCCTCGATGGGACCATGTTGTTGCAGGAAAACAAGCCAGGGCCCACTGATTCAGCAATACCGGTGTGTTGCAATGATTTTATATGTTTATACAGGGAAAATATGCGCTGTGTGTTTAATATCCAAACATTACTTAAAATGTTATGATGCTATTGACTTATAAGTGACTTATATAACCATATAACAATTACAGCACGGAAACAGGCCATCTCTGCCCTTCTAGTCCGTGCCGAACGCTACTCTCACCTAGTCCCACCGACCTGCACTCAGCCCATACCCCTCCATTCCTTTCCTGTCCATATACCTATCCAATTTTTCTTTAAATGATAATATCCAACCTGCCTCTACCACTTCTACTGGAAGTTTGTTCAACACTTGCTTCAAGCTCCCCTGATAATTGACTTATCACTATATTCATGCGAGGAAAATATGATCTGTGTGTTTAATATTAAATGCGTTAGATAAACCCTTTTAGAAACGAAATTGAGTGTTTTAGCCACTTATCACCTATATTCCGGTCGTGATTAACACCACCTCCCCCCCCAGACAGAATCGCCAAAAATGATTTGTAGAAAAAAATTGGCATGTACACGCATGTGCACTGGTGCCCGCGCAAGGCTTCATGGTCATTGTAGTCTTTCTCGGGGTAATCACAACGTATTTGACTACTACTCTTGTCCGTTGGCAACCCTACCTCCCCCCCCCTCTGGTCAGCTGGTCCGCAAGAAAATTGTCAATATTAAACCGGTCCGCAGTGCAAAAAAGGTTGGGGACCCCTGCTCTACAGTAATAATTCAAAACTGCCCAACACAGCACTGGCACCAGTCTACCCACCATCAAGGATATAAATATAGAAAGATGCCAGTAACATCATGAAGGATCCCATCCACCCAGCTCACGGACTTTATGTCCCACACCCATCAAGAGGAAAGCTACATAGCATCCACATCAGGGCCACCAGAGTCAAATACAGTTAATTCCCTAAGCAGTAAAGCTGATGAACACCTCCACCCACCAACCACCACTATTTTATCACCCTATCAGTCACCTTATATACAAACATTTCTGTGCCTAGCATCACTTTATTGACATACAATAAGCTACCTTATGTATTTACATTTAATGTGTTTTTAAATTATTATTGTGTTCTTTTTTTGTGCTGTATCAGATCCGGAGTAAAAATTATTTCATTCCCCTTTAAAATTTTATACTGGAAATAACATTAAACCATCTTGAATCTGGATCTTTAATTTTGATTCTTTTGGAGGGTGTTTAAAGACCAACTGTACAGAGTAAAGGACAGGTATGTTCTAGTAAGAAGAAAGGGCAAGGATGGCAAGGTAGACAACCCTGAATGTCAAGAATGGTGATGACTTTAGTCAAGAAGAAAGAGGAAATGTATGTAAAGCTTAGGAAGCTAAAATTAAACAGAGCTCTCGAGGATTATAAAAAAGCCAGAAAAGATTCAAGGAGGGAATTAGGAAAGCCATGGCCATGAAAAATCCTTGGCAAGTAGGATTAAAGAGAATCCCAAGGCATTCTCTACATACATCAAGAGCACGAGGACAACTTGAGAAAGAGAGTGGGACCACACAAGGGTAAATGTGGAATATTTGCTTGGATGGGGAGTATATGTGGGTGAGGTCCTTAATGAGTAGTTTTAACATCAGTATTTACCAAGGAAAAGGATGTGGAGAATGTGGAGATCCCTGTTGAACGTTGATATGCTTGGGCACTTTGAGGTAAAGGAGGAAGTAGTGTTAGGTCCCTTAGAGAACATGAAGGTGGTTAAGTCCCCAAGGTCCGATAGGATATACCCCAGGTGATTGAGACAGACAACGGAAGAGATTGCTGGGATCTTGACCTTTGTGTCCTCTGTACCACAGGCGAGGTCCCAAGAGACTGGTGAGTAGCTAATGTTGGTCCATTATTCAAGAAGTGAACCAGGAGTAATCTTGGAAACTATAGACCACTGGGAATCAATTCAGTGAAAGAGAAGTTACTGGAGAGAATTTTTAGAGATAGGATATATAAGCATTTGGAAAACCATGGTCTAATTAGGGAGAACAGCATAGCTCTGTGCAGGGCAAGTCGTGTCTTACTAACCTGATTGAGTTTTTTAACAAGGTGACAAAGGCGATTGATGAAGGCAGAACTATGGATATAATTTACATGGATGTTAGCAAGGTGTTTGACAAGGTCCTTCAGCGGAGGTTCATCCAGAAGATTAAGATGCATGGGATCTATGGTGTTTGGATTCAGAGCTGGCTTGTCTATAGAAGACAGAGGGTAGTGGTCGAAGGGACTGATTCTAGCTGAGGTCTGTAATTAGTGCTGTTTCGCACGGGCCTGTACTGGGACCTCTGCTGTTTGTGATGTATAGAAATGGGCTGGATGAAAATGTGAATGAGAGGATTAGTAAATTTGCAGATGAAGTCAGAATTAGGTACAAAGGAGATGTCGGGGTAAGTTTTTTATGCAGAGAGAGGTGAGTGTGTGGAATGGGCTGCCGGCGACAGTAGTGGAGGCAGATACGATAGAGTCTTTTAAGAGATTCCTGGATAGGTACATGGAGCTTCGAAAAATAGAGAGCTATTGGTAACCCTAGGTAATTACTAAAGTAAGTACATGTTCGACACAGCATTGTGGGCCGAAGTGCCTGTATTGTGCTGTAGGTTTTCTATGTTTCTATGATACAAAGATTGGTAGTGATGCAGATAGTATAGCTGACTGGCAAAGTATACAGTAGGATATAGATCAGTTGCAGATATGGGTGGAGAAATAGCAGATGGAGTTTATCCTGACCAAATGTGTTGCACCTTGTAGTCAAATGTAAAGAGACCATACACTGCAAGACCATTAACAGTGTTGATGAGCAGAAAGACCCTGGGGTCTAAGTTCATAGCCCCATGAAAGTGGCTACACAGGTTGATAGCATACTTGCCTTATTAGTCGAGGCTTTGAGTTCAAAAGTCAGGAAGTTCTGTTGCAGCTTTATAAATTTCTAGTTAGGCCACAACTGGAGTATTACATACAGTTCTGGTTGCCCCACTATAGGATGGGTGTCGAGGCTTTGGAGAGGGTGCAGAAGAGGTTTACCAGGATGATGCTTGGATTGGAGGTCATGTGCTATAATGAGAGGTTGGACAGACTTGAGTTGTTTTCTCTGGAGGCTGAGGGGAGATCTGACAGAGGTTTACAAGATTATGAGAGACATAGATGAGAACAAACATACAGCATGTTTTTCCTAGGGTTGAAATATCTAATACCAGAGGTCATGCATTTAAGGTGAGGGGGGGGAATTTCAAAGAAGTTGAGAGGGGCACTTTATTTTACACAAAGAGTGGTGGGTATCTGGAATGCACTGCCTGGGGTAATGGGAGAGGCAGAAATATTAGAGGCTTTTAAAAAATGCTTAGATAGACACAGGAAAGTGAGGAAAATTGAAGGATATGGACATTGTGTAGGCAGAAGAGATTAGCTTGGTTACCCATTTGATTACTAACTTAACTGGTTCGGCACAATTTCATAGGTCAAAGGGCCTGTTCTTATGCTATACTGTTCTATGTTTTATAAACAATCTGCTGGAAGGAGTGGGTCACAAAGTATCTGTAGGAGGAAAAGGATGAAGGATGACAGCAACATTGGGTACTGTTTAGCCCCATTCTTTGTGTATGTGCACTGAACCCAATGGACTCATTCCATCTTAGTCATAGTCATAGTCATACTTTATTGATCCTAGGGGAAATTGGTTTTTGTTACAGTTGCACCATAAATAATTAAATAGTAATAAAACCATAAATAATTAAATAGTAATATGTAAATTATGCCAGGAAATAAGTCCAGGACCATCCTATTGGCTCAGGATGTCTGACCCTCCAAGGGAGGAGTTGTAAAGTTTGATGGTCACAGGCAGGAATGACTTCCTATGACGCTCTGTGTTGCATCTCGGTGGAATGAGTCTCTGGCTGAATGTACTCCTGTGCCCAACAAGTACATTATGTAGTGGATGGGAGACATTGTGCAAGATGGCATGCAACTTGGACAGATCGGACCTCTTGGTGAAGAGATTAGGAAGTTAAAGTTTTAGTCATCTTGGACCTCCAATTGAACCAGAAGATGGCCCTGGTGATTCCCAAGGTGAAGGAATGGGTGATGGGCCACACATACACCAAGTACATCACACCTGATAACCAAGTTCCTCCTAGTTATTGAGTTCCACTTCCACAGTTCCAATCCTTGTTTGGACTTTTTAATCTGCTCAAGCCAATTCTTGTAAACACTTTCATCCCTTGAAACCATATCCCCAGCACTTTCAAGTAGTCTGACCTGACAGTAAAGGTGACACTTGATCAGTCAGGCCAGTAGCCAAAGATCATAGCCTCACTCCTCCAGTGGTTTACTCTGACTCACGAAGCCAATGGAGAGAGAAAAACAAAGTTAGTTTGAGAGTTGTACGACTTGCACTGGAACTGGTCAGCTGTAACAGAGCAGACAAAATGAATCATCTGAATTCATTATTGAGTCTAGAGGGCAACAATGTGCCAAGATCAAGGATGAGGTGGTTTCACAGCTGTTAAGTTGGACCTTGCTGATATTATGCAGGAGGAACAGAGGGATAGGTCAGGTGGGAATGGGGTGGAAAATTAATCACAGGTAATAGCAATAATGCCTACAAATGGAAGCAGAGGGGATTTTTATTAAAAAACGAGTTATGATCCAGAATATAGTTTTTGTAAGATAGATGGAAAACAGTCCTCTTTTCAAAGGTGAATTAGAGAAGTATATTGCAGGGGCTTACTGAAGATGGCCTCCAGCTTTAAACAATTTTTTCAGCCAAGTAGTTAATTGGTGATCTAAATGTTTGACAGTTTGCCATCTTACCTGTGGTGATAATATTGTGCAAATATTTCTGTGTATCCAATCTACTACTTTTTCTCATCTCTTGCAGGACATAAATGCATGTTGCGGCCAAGCAGAATCCCACTGTCTTTGGCAAACAGCAGCCAGATTATCAGATGCAGAAAGTAACGCCCCGCCTTGATGGTTTACTCATAGCTTGTGTTGTGATGAGTCCAATTAAATTGTTTATACATACCTCTGATGATATATAATAAAGTTTGCAGTTTTTAAGTGTTGCTCTACCTACCATTGTTTGCCTATGTTACTGCCCCCATTCATCCATTGATTGGATAACCTCTCCGTCTTAACCCTTAGCAACCGGAGCCTCATCCAATTTGATGTTCTTTTGCATTCTCTGTCCCATGCCCATCTTTAAGACTTAAAACTGACTTGTTTCTTTTTCCTTTGTCTGGTTCTGATAACTTGCTAATCTCTTCACAGATACAGCTCATCCTCTTAAGTATTTCCAACAGTTTCTGCTTTTATACTGATCAGCGTGGATGATTTGGGCATTTTCCATGCTGTATAATTCCATATATTATGCTTTACACTCAGTGGCCACTTTATCAGGTACACCAGTACACCTGCTCATTAATGCAAATATCTAACCAGCCAATCGTGTGGCAGCAACTCAATGCATTAAAGCTAGCAGACATGGTCAAGGTTATTGTTATTGTTCAGACCAAACATCAGAATAGGGAAGAAGTGTGATCTTACTGACTTTGAACATGAAATTGCTGGTGCCAGATGGGGTGGTTCAAGTATCTCAGAAACTGCTAATCTCCTGGGATTTTTACACACAACAGTCTCTCATGTTTGAAGAAAATAGTGCGAAAAACAAAAAAACATCCAGTGAGCAGTAGTTCTGTGGGCGAAAATGCCTTGTTAATGAGAGAGGTCAGAGGAGAATGGCCAGACTGGTTCAAGCTAATGGAAAGTAACCATGCGTTAAAATAGTGGTGTGCAGAGGAGCACCTCTGAATACACAACCCATCAAACTTTGAAGTGGATGGAGTACAGCAGCAGAAGGCAATGGACATACACTCAGTGGCCACTTCATTAGGTACAGAACGAACTGGGTGTATATCCTCAGGGCTTCTCTGATTGTTTTAGTTATTTATTTTCAATCTGGGCCCTTCAAACAAAAGTAAAAATTACCAAGATAAACTGTTGATCCACAAGATTAATACCTCAAAAATATAAGTGAAAATGGATTGTCAGTATTTACTGTAAGGGCCTTTATTTAATTATGAAAAGTTATCCCTTGTGGGGAATATTCAGTTGCACGGTGAAAATGTGTATTATGAGTAGCAAACACAGAATGGAATATAAAATCAAAATCTGGAAGCAAAACTAATGTTCAGCTCCGTTTCCCTTTCCACGGTTGCTCACTGATCACAGCCAAAACCCCAAAAAGACAGACAGGGTCAAATCCAGTGAAGAATGGTGCTATCATTTGTGGAGAGGATAAATAGAAATATAACTGGGAACTGCTTGTGAAATGGCAGACTCCATAGCCATAGACTTGATTATACTGATTCTGTTGAAGCATGCCTAAAAGGCAATGCAAATTTGACAGGTGTGTTTGACAGATTTGTCTCTATTAGAATGGGGTAGCGTGGAAGATGAGGACAAGAGGGACCCTATCCCTGGTAGGGTGGTAGGTGAGGACAAGAGGGACCCTATCTGTGGTAGATAAGGACAAGAGGGACCCTATCCCTGGTAGGGTGGTAGGTGAGGACAAGAGGAACCCTATCCCTGGTAGGCTGGTGGGAGGATGGGGTGACAGAAAATGTGCGTGAAATGGAAGAGGTGCAGTTAAGGGCAGTGTTGATGGTGGAGGAAAGGAATCCCCTTTCTTTGAAGGAGGGGGACATCTCTGTTCTGGAGTGAAAAGCCTCATCCTGAGAGCAGATGCGATGGAAACAGAAGAATATAGTGAAGGGGATGGCATTTTTACAAGCAACAGGGTGAGAAGAGGTATAGTCCAGGTAGCTGTAGGTTTATAATAGACATCGGTAGATAAGCTGTCTCCAGAGAAAGACACAGTGAGATCAAGAAAGGGGAGGGAGGTGTCAGAAATGGACTAGGTAAGTTTGAAGGCGGGGGGAAGTTGGAAGCAAAGTGGATGAAGTCGACGAGTTCAGCACACAGGTGCAGGAAGCAGCAGCTATGCAGTCATTGATGTAGCGTAGGAAAATGGGGGATAGCCACCAGTGTAGGCTTGGAACAAAGACAGTTTCACATAGCCGCCAAACAGGCGGGGATTGCTCGGACCCATGCCAGTGTTCGTGGTTACACCTTTTGTTTGAAGGATGTGGGAGGAGCCAAAGGAGAAATTATTAAGAGTGAGGATAAGCTCCGCTAGATGGAGTGCAGTGGTGGTAGAAGGTCCTCCCAGGTGAGGCAATACTTCACCTGTGAGTCTGTCAGGGTCACATACTCTGTCTGGTGCTCCCGCTGTGGCCTCTTTATATCAATAAAGGTTGAGACACCGCTTCGCCAAACACCTATGCCTCGTCTACCAGAAGAAGGCTGTGTACTCAGCCCCCTGCGGTACTCACTGTACACCCATGATTGTGTAGCCAAGTTTCCATCAAACTCAATATATAAGTTTGCTGATGACACAACAATAGGCCATATCTCAGGTAATGATGAGTTTGAGTACAGAGAGGAAATTAAGAACCTGGTGGCATGGTGCGAAGACAATAACCTATCCCTCAACGTCAGCAAGACGAAGGAATTGGTTAATGACTTCAGAAGGAGTAGCGGATCGCACGACCCAATTTACATCGGTGGTGCACAAGTGGAACAGGTCAAAAGCTTTAAGTTCCTCGGGGTCAATATCACAAATGACCTGACTTGGTCCAACCAAGCAGAGTCCAACCAAGAAGGCCCACCAGCCCTTTACTTTCTGAGAAAACTAAAGAAATTTGGCCTGTCCCCTAAATCCCTCACTAATTTTTATAGATGCACCGTAGAAAGAATTCTTCTAGGGTGCATCACAACCTGGTATGGAAGTTGTCCTGTCCAAGACCGAAAGAAGCTGTAGAAGATCGTGAACACGGCGCAGCACATCACACAAACCAATCTTCCGTCCTTGGACTCACTTTACACCGCACGCTGTCGGAACAGTGCTGCCAGGATAATCAAGGACACGACCCACCCAGCCAACACACTTTTCGTCCCTCTTCCCTCTGGGAGAAGGCTCAGGAGCCTGAAGACTCGTACGGCCAGAATTGGGAACAGCTTCTTTCCAACTGTGATAAGCCTGCTGAACAGATCCTGACCTGGATCTGGGCCGTACCCTCCAAATATCCAGACCAGCCTCTCGGTTTTTTTGCACTACCTTACTTTCAATTTTTCTATTTTCTATTTATGATTTACAATTTAAATTTTTAATATTTACTAATTTTTACTATTTTTAATATTTAATATTTGTAATCCAGGGAGCAGGAAGCGCAGAATCAAATATTGCTGTGATGATTGTATGTTCCAGTATCAATTGTTTGGCGACAATAAACTATAAAGTATAAAGTATCTCCCAGTGGCCACCTATTTTAATTCCATTTCCCATTCCCATTGTTGTATTCTGTAGTCCACATCCCAGCTACTGTTGGGAGGCCTGTATATAACTGCCATCAGAGTCCCTTTACCCTTGCAGTTTCTTAATTCAACGTTCAAGGATTCAACATCTTCCTATGTCATATCTTACTAATGATTTGATCCCATTCTTTACCAGCAGAGCCACGCCACCCCCTCTGCCAAACTTCTTATCCCTCTGATACAACGTGTAACCTTGGACATTCAGTTCCCAACGACAACTATCCTTCAGCCACGATTCAGTGATGACCACAACATCATACCTGACGATCTGTAATAGTGTAACAAGATCATCCACCTTATTGCTTACACTCTGTGTGTTGCGATATTACATTTTCAGTACTGTATTTGCTACCTGTTTTGATTCTGCATCCCTAATGCATGGATACTCATCCTGCTGGCTACAATTTTGTCCTCTCATCTGCCTGCCCTTCCTGACAGTTTGACTGCTTCTATCTTTGCTTTTTCACCAACTGTCCTATCCTGAGAAGACAGGGTAGATATTGTCTTTTTTCTCCCAGTATGGAATTGTCAAAAGACAGAGGCTAAAGGTGAGTGGAGGAAAGATTAAAGGAGTTTCATGAGGTAAGTTTCATTCACACAAGAGAGTGGTAGATGCCTGGAATATACTCTTAGGGTAGAGGTTGGATGCAGATATGATAGCAACATTCAAGAGGCAAGGGGGGGATGGGTGGGGAACGAGGGGCTGCAGACTACGTGCAGGCAGAGGCATTATGGTATTATGGTAGGTGCAGGAACCACAGACCAAAGGGTCTAGTCCAATGCCATAAAACACTTGTGTTCTATGTTCAGATTAAAACTAATAAGTATATGGTATTTTAAAACGCAAACAACAAGAATTCTGCAGATGCCGGAAATTCAAGCAACACACATCAAAATTGCTGGTGAACGCAGCAGGCCAGGCAGCATCTCTAGGAAGAGGTACAGTCGACGTTTCAGGCCGAGACCCTTCGTCAGGACTAACTGAAGGAAGAGTTAGTAAGAGATTTGAAAGTGAGAGGGGGAGGGGGAGATCCAAAATGATAGGAGAAGACAGGAGGGGGAGGGATGGAGCCAAGAGCTGGACAGTTGATTGGCAAATGGGATATGAGACGATCATGGGACAGGAGGCCCTGGGAGAAAGAAAAGAGGGAGGGGGAGAAACCCAGAGGATGGGGCAAGGGGTATAGTCAGAGGGACAGAGGGAGAAAAAGGAGAGAGAGAGAAAGAATGTGTGTATATAAATAAATAACAGATGGGGTACGAGGGGGAGGTGGGGCATTAGCGGAAGTTAGAGAAGTCAATATTCATGCCATCAGGTTGGAGGCCACCCAGACGGAATACAAGGTGTTGTTCCTCCAACCTGAGTGTGGCTTCATCTTTACAGTAGAGGAGGCTGTGGATAGACATGTCAGAATGGGAATGGGATGTGGAATTAAAATGTGTGGCCACTGGGAGATCCTGCTTTCTCTGGCGGACAGAGCGTAGGTGTTCAGCAAAGCGGTCTCCCAGCCTGTGTCAGGTCTCGCCAATATACAGAAGGCCACATCGGGAGCACCGGACGCAGTATATCACCCCAGCCGACTCACAGGTGAAGTGTCCCCTCACCTGGAAGGACTGTCTGGGGTAAGGGAGGAAGTGTAAGGGCATGTGTAGCACTTGTTCTGCTTACAAGGATGAGTGCCAGGAGGGAGATCAGTGGGGAGGGATGGGGAGGACGAATGGACAAGGGAGTCGCATAGGGAGCATTCCCTGCGGAAAGCGGGGGGGGGGGGGGGAAAGATGTGCTTAGTGGTGGGATCCTGTTGGAGGTGGCGGAAGTAGTGGTGGAATCCCGTTGGAGGTGGTGGAAGTGGTGGAGGGAGCCCGTTGGAGGTGGCGGAAGTGTGCTGGGATCCCGTTGGAGGTGGCGGAAGCCTCCGGGTCCAACACATTATTCTCCGTAACTTCCGCCACCTCCAATGGGGATCCCACCACTAAGCACATCTTTCCCTCCCCCCCCCGCCTCTGCTTTCCGCAGGGATCGCTCCCTTGTCCATTCGTCCTCCCTATCCCTCCCCACTGATCTCCCTCCTGGCACTTACCCTTGTAAGCAGAACAAGTGCTACACATGCCCTTACACTTCCTTCCTTACCATCATTCAGGGCCCCAGACAGACCTTCCAGGTGAGGTGACACTTCACCTGTGAGTCGGCTGGGGTGATATACTGCGTCCGGTGCTCCCGATGTTCCTGATGTGGCCTTCTGTATATCGGCAAGACCCGACGCAGACTGGGAGACCGCTTTGCTGAACATCTACGCTCTGTCCACCAGAGAAAGCAGGATCTCCCAGTGGCCACACATTTTAATTCCACATCCCATTCCCATTCTGACATGTCTATCCACGGCCTCCTCTACTGTAAAGATGAAGCCACACTCAGGTTGGAGGAACAACACCTTGTATTCCGTCTGGGTAGCCTCCAACCTGATGGCATGAACACTGACTTCTCTAACTTCTGCTAATGCCCCACCTCCCCCTCGTACCCCATCCGTTATTTATTTATATACACACATTCTTTCTCTCTCTCTCTCCTTTTTCTCCCTCTGTCCCTCTGACTATACCCCTTGCCCATCCTCAGAGTTCCCCCCATTGTCTTTCTCCCCGGACCTCCTGTACCATGATCCTCTCATACCCCTTTTGCCAATCACCTGTCCAGCTCTTGGCTCCATCCCTCCCCCTCCTGTCTTCTCCTATCATTTTGGATCTCCCCCTCCCCCTCCCACTTTGAAATCTCTAACTAACTCTTCCTTCAGTTAGTCCTGACGAAGGGTCTTGGCCTGAAACGTCGACCGTACCTCTACCTAGAGATGCTGCCTGGCCTGCTGCGTTCACCAGCAACTTTGATATGTGTTCGCAAGTATACGGTATTGTTTGGTTAAATGAAAGAGCTCAAAACCTAATCTTTCAGGAAGCAAATCTTGCCTTTGTACAGAGCAGCATAAAATATTCTACAGTTCTATTCTTTACTGTTGTGAAATTGTGATTTGAAAAATCTATGGTAATTTGTATAATTGATAGCATTTTAATTGGATCAAGGACAAAGCTTATTTCATACTACTAACCTGTGTTAGCTGAGCTGACTCACAGTGGGAAAAGAAATAACAATTTCTCACCATAATTAGACTGAGTGTATTAACATGAAAGGTGAATACAGATCAGCTCATGAATTTTATTAATTTGCTGTCAGCCACTGACAATTTCCCTACACTTGCCTCCAAATTAATGGTAAATCTACAAACTAAGTTTCTTATTACATTAATAATTTAACCTCAGCAATTAAAAGAACACCCCAATACAACAAACAGATATATTTTACACTGAGGACATTCACCCACACTTAATCAGATCTCATAAATATTCGAGAAGCAACAAGACCTCATTATCTGCAAGAAAGGAAAACTATTAAGCCTCTGTGCTAAAAAAAACAATCCCAATTATAGAGCAGGAAAAAAATCCATCATAATTATCAACTACAACCTACCTCTGCAGAGGTTATAAAAATAGTTTTTTGGGTTGCTTGCTCTGCTTCAGGAAGCTTTAGTCATTTGTAGAGATACTTTGGGCACCAGATGCTGAACAGTGAACGATGAGGATTCTGATCGGTCTAGTGTATGATTAAAGCTCAGAGTGTTTTTGAATTGAATTAACTTTATTTCTTACATCCTTCACATACATGAGGAGTAAAAATTTTTACGTTACATCTCCATCTAAGTGTGCAATGTGTGATCATAGTAATTTATAAGAATTTACGATATATAGAACAGTCAATGTAATATAGAGTACACTCAAATCAGTGTGAGTTCATCAGTCTGATGGCCTGGTGGAAGAAGCTGTCCCTGAGCCTGTTGGTCCTGGCTTTTATGCTGTGGTACCATTTCCCGAATGGTAGCAGCTGGAATAGATAGTGGTTGGGATGGCTTGGGTCCTATGGGCCCTTTTTTACACATCTGTCCTTGTAAATGTCCTGAATCATGGTAAGGTCACAACTACAGATGCGCTGGGCTGTCCGCACCACTCTCTGCAGAGCCCTACAATTAAGGGAGGTACAATTCTCATACCAGGCAGTGATACAGCCAGTCAGGATGCTCTTAATTGTGCCCCTGTATAAGTTCTGAGGATTTGGGGGCCCATTCCAAACTTCCTCAACTGTCTGAGGTGAAAGAGGCGCTGTTGTGCCTTTGTCACCACACAGCTGCTGTGTACAGACCATGTGAGGTCCTCGGTAATGTGGATGCCGAGGAACTTGAAGCTGTATACTCTCTCAACCCCAAATCCATTGATGTCAATAGGGGTTAGCCTGTCTCCATTCCTTCTGTAATCCACAACCAGCTCCTTTGTTTTTGCGACATTGAGGGAGAGGTTGTTTTCCTGAGACCACTATGTCAGAGAGATGACTTCTTCTTTGTAAGCTGCCTCGTTATAGGACTGGTACGTGTTCCCTTGTCTTACCCTCTCTGAAGTCCACAATCAATGCTTTGGTCTTACTGATGCAGAATGCAGGGTTGTTGCTGCATCACCACTCAACTTGCTGATACATCTTGCTCCTGTACGCCATCTTGTCACCATCTGAAATTCAGCCAACAATAGTTGTGTCGTCAGCCAATTTATAGATGGCATTTGAGTTGTGTCTAGCCACACAGTCATGGGTGTAGAGAGGTAGAGCAGTGAGCTAAGCACACATCCCTGAGATGTGGAAGTGTTGATTATCAGAGAGGTGGAGATGTTATTTCTGATCCACACAGACCGTGGTCTTCCAATGAAGAAGTCGTGGACACAGGGGGCTTTTTGATCAGATCTGTAGGAATGATTGTGTTAAATGCTGACCTGTAGTCAATAAACAGCATCCTAATATAAGTGTTTGTATTGACCAGATGATCCAAGGTCACGTGAAGAGTCAAAGAGATCGCATCCGCCGTAGACTTACTGTGCAGTGAGTCCAGGTCCTTGCTGAGGGAGTTGATTCTAGCCACAACTAACCTCTCAAAGCACTTCATCACTGTAGAGTGAATGCAACTGGACAATACAGAAAGCTGCAGACACTAGAATTTGGAGCAACATAAAAGGCCCTGGAGGAACTAAGTGAGTCAGGCAGAATCTGGAATCTGTGTGATAGATCCTATAGACACATTTTAAGGAGAGTAGGATTTCAGAAAAATCTCAATAAAAATCCATGTTAACCACTAGTATAAATACAACCAAGAAGTGATCATTTCCTGATAATGCCATAGTTGTCTCTTGATTCCTCTCAATTCCACTTTTGCTTCTTTTGCAAAGTCCGAGAAAAACAAAACTCTGGTTGAAAAATAATAGCTTAATTAGTGTTGACAGGCTGAGACGAGTTCAGTACAGTATATAATTATCTGCAAGAAACACAATTACTAATTACATTAGAAATAAGATCGTACAATTCTAATACAGTACTTTTTGGAAAAATCATTGGCCTCTCTAATGTATCTTTTCAGTTTCTTCACAATGCCAAAATGGGAATTATGGTGAACTGCCCAGGGTACACTCCCCAAAAGCAGCCAATCAGCAGTCTGAAGTGTGAGAAGTCACTCAGGTTTGATGCTTGAGTACATAAGGCATCGGCTCATGGCAGTTTGCTGTTTTGAACAGTGGCCATTCAGCGATCCAAAGCATGAGAAGACATAGCTCATTCAGATTGGATGCTTGAGTACATAAAGCATCGACTCGTGGTAGTTTGGCATTTTGAGCAGTGGTCAGACAGTAACTGGGATTGATTGGCAAGAACAAATTAAAATAGGGTGCAGGGACAAGTGGAACGGCTATTGTTGAAGAAGTCTTTGTTGGAGCAGACAGTGTTAGAGTGGAGATTTTGAGGCTTTAGCTCTTCGACGCTTCAGTGAGGAGAAGCTTGAGTGAGGAAAGGTGGAAAAGCTGTACACAGGTTTTTCCCCAATGTATTTACTGTTTTCCTTCTTTATATTTGCAAAATTAGAAAAGTAGGGATGCAGGCAGGACCGCAGGATGCTCCTCTTGCGTGAGGTGGGAGGGCAGGGAGATCTCCAGTGTTCCTGACAACTTCACCTGCGAGAAGTGCATCCAGCAGCAGCTTCTAAAAAACTGCATTGAGGAGTTGGAGCTGGAACCGGATGAACTGCGGATCATTTGGGAGGATGAGGGGTGATAGATAGGACATATAGAGAGGTAGTTATGCCCAAGGTGCAGGGCACGGGAGACTTGGGTAACAGTTAGGAAGAGGAAAGGGGTTAAACAGCCAATGCAGAGTCCCTCTGTGGCCATCCCACTCAGCAACAGGTATACCAGTTTGGATACTGTTGGGGGGAGGGAATGACCTAGCAGAGGAAAGTCACAGTGGTCAGGTCTCTGGTACGGAGTCTGGCTCTGTGACTCAAAAGGGAACAGGGCAGAGGAGGTGAGCTGTGATAGGGGATTCGTTAGTGAGGGGAACAGAAAGGAGGTTCTGTGGACGAGAACGAGATGTTGCCTGGCAGTTTCTCAGATTGAGTCCTCAGCATTCCTAAGCGGGAGGGTGAGCAGCCAAAGGTCGAGGTCCATGTAGGCACCAATGACATGGGTAGGATGAGTGATGAGGCGCTGCAAAGTGAGTTCAGGGAGTAAGCTGCTGAGTTAAAGGGCAGGACATGCAGGGTTGTGATCTCAGGATTGCTACCCAAGCCATGTGATAGTGAAGTCAAAAATAGGAAGATCATACAAGTTAATGCATGGCTGAGGTGTTGGTGCAGGAGGGAGAGAAGGAGGTTTGTTAATGTTGCACATGGGTGGGGGTTTTAAACTAAAATTGCAGAGGGATGGGAACCAGAGTGACAGAGCAGATAGTGAAACTGTTGTGGATACAGATATTGTTAAGACCTCAGACAAAGTCAGGAATCAAAAGGTGCAACTAATGTCCTGACCTGCATATATTTCAATGTAAGAAATATTGTAGGGAATGCAGCTGAGCTTCAAGCATGAATCAACACCAGGAATTATGACATTGTGGCCTTTAGTGAGACAGGGGCTCAGTGTTCCGAGTTCCATTGTTTCAGACATGACAGAGAGGGAGGGGTTAAAGGAGGACAGGTGGCGTTACTAGTAAGGGAAAATGTCATGGTAGTGTTCAGTCAGGACAGATTGGAAAACTCTACTCGTAAGGCTTTAATAAGAAAGCTATGACCTCGTTAATATAGATCACTCAGCAGTCCGTGGGATTTAGAGGAACACATGTGTAGAGAGATTGCAGACTGTTGCAAGAATCATACCAATATTGTTATAGTGGGTGATTTTAACTTTTTACATATTGACAGGGTCTGCCATACTGTAAAAGGACTAGATGGGATAGAGTTTGTCAAATGTGTTCTGGAAAATTTCCTTAATCGGTTTATAGAAGACCCAACGAGAGAGTGTGCAATACTTGATCTACTGTTAGGGAACAAGAGAAGGTGAAGGAAATCCTAAAGGATTCTACGAATATGTTAAGAGCAAAAGAACTGCAAGGAACAAAATTGGTTCTCTGGAAGATTGAGGGGAGATTAGATTAAAAAAATTATGAGGGGTATAAATACAGTAAATGCAAACAAGCTTTTTCCACTGAGGTTGAGTGGGACTACAATGAGAGGTCATGGGTTAAGGGTAAAAAGTAAAAGGTTTAAGGGGAACATGAGGGGAACCTTCTTTACCCAAATGGTGGTGAGAGTTTGGAATTAGCTGTCAGCGCAAGTGGTGCATGTGAGCTCGGTTTCAACGTTAAAGAGAAGTTTGGATAGGTACATGGATGGTAGGGGTAGGGAGGACTATGGTTTAGGTGCAGGTCAAAGGGGGTAGGCAGTTGAAATGGTTCAGCATGGACTAGATGGGCCAAAGCGCTGCACTGTGCTGTACTTCGACTTCAAAAAATGAACATCTAAGAAAAAACAATATTTAAATGTTACAAAGAGGTCACAGCAATTCATCAGTACTTAGATATAGTCTCTATTTAGTAAAAGCTCTAATCTGCAGTTTCTATATTCTGAATGTCAGATATTATGTGTTTATCATTTCCAATTAGCATGAACCTATGTGGCATTATCTGACATTGTTTATTATGCAAATTAGTATCAGTGAACCACAGGGACTGCAAAGGATAGAAGAGCACCCTGGAGATAAAGACTACAAAGGTCAGGAAAATTTGCCTCAATTATGAAAGTAATCAACTAAGTTTTAATTTCTATATTATCAATGGTAGAAATTACTGAACCTGTGAAGACATTAAAACTTGGGCGATGAAATTGATTTTGATGAGGTTAACCATTTAGGGATTGAGATTTCTGGAATTTCTCCATGTCACCTGCCAGCTGTGAATTTCTCAACAAACAAATCTATCAAATTCTCTTTTATATGTGCCCTTAATAGGAAATAGCTTGACTGACTGATTAATATTAGTAGCTGCTAGTACTAATATGTGTATCACATACAGAATGCTGGAGGAACTCAGTAGGCCAGGCAGCATCATCAGGACCTGATGAAGGGTCTCGGCCTGAAACGTCGTCTATTTACTCTTTTCCATAGATGCTGCTTGGCCTGCTGAGTTTCTCCAGCATTCCGTGTGTGTTGCTGGATTTCCAGCATCTGCAGATTTCTGTTGGCTGTGATTGGACTAATATGTGCAAGTTGCAGGCCAGCTGGTCACTTGGAATTAACTTAATAAATTCTCGATAAAACAAATTGCTTCACACCACCAGTTCACATATTGAAACACATCTGAACCAGTTTCCACTGAGCTCCATGAGAAATTCTATGTTTCGTTGAATTAGCCAAATTGTGTTCTTTCAATTAATGGGAAGTGACAGAAAGAGGAAGAGAGGGATGTAGACACACTGATAATGATATAATTATAATTATAACAGCACATAGCACAGTGCAGCACAGGAAAGATGATCTGGCCCATGATTTTGTGTGGATCTTGATGCCATTTCATATGAAATATTCTCCTCTTTTGTATCCTTCCATTCCCTTCACATTCATGTGTCAATCGAAATTCCTCTTAAACTCCATCAAATTGTCTGCTTCCACTGCAGCCTATTCCAGGCACTACTACTACACTGAATAAAAATCTTGCCTCTAATGTCACCTTTAAACTAACCACTCCACCCCCCAACCTTACAGCATGTCCTCTGATATTTGACATTGCTACCTTGGAGAAAAGACCGTGATTGTCTATGCTATCCATGCGTCTCCCAATTTTAAAACCTCTCATATCTCCCCCCAGTCTCCAATGGTCTAGGCAGAAGCAGCAAAGTTTATCCAACCTTTTCCAAGCTCACGCCTTCTAATCAGGCAGCATGCTGGTGAACCTCTTCTGCACCCTTGCCACAGTCTCCAGATCCTGCCTATAATGGTGTGACTTGAATACATATGGTCTGACTGAAGTTTTACATGGAGAATGAGACTAATAGCTGATATCAGCAAAAGCAACATATTTTATTTCTGCAATGCAGCTGTACTACCCAAATTCAGCCACAAAAGTTTGTACAAACTACTCTTTAAGTCTTAATGTGAAGTGCCTTTTAGATCTCAGTACTTTTGGCAGTTGTGATAGTGAGATTTTCTTCTTCACTCACTACCTTTAAATTTCTTGTTATTATTCTCTTCAAAGAAGAAATCCCTGACCACCTATACTCCTACATTCTTTTGAACTGTTCCTACTACAATAATTTCTTTCATTGCAAAGCTTTAAATATGTACTCATTGCAAAATTCTTGCCCCAGCAATGCTTAAGTCCTTGCGAACAAACAGCTTTCATCATCCTGTACATCACTTAAGACCAGTTTGTAGTCTTTGATACGGTTTAGTCTTTTAGTCAGAGTTCCCTTCCACAACTTGCACAAATATCGACTTATCTGCTTTGTTTCTTAACTACAATCAATAACTGAGGATGCTGGGAGTGTGAAATAAAAAAAACAAAATGGTGAAATATCCAGTGGTTCAGGGAAGAGCTGCAAATACAAATGGAGTTATCATTCTGGGTTGAAGTCCCTTTATCAGAAACTGATTTTATGATGAAAACACATTAGAATTATGTTCTGAAGTAGCTTTGATCCAAAACATTAACTATGTTCCTTTTTCACAAATACTGGCTAGCCTATAGAATGTTTCTAGCACCTTATCTAGCTCGTTGCAGGCACAGAATTTGCTCAAGGCTTCCTTCAGAATCCTCCAAGGATCCAATGTTGACCTTGATCTATTTCTGGAACATTATCTAACAACATATAATCTGGTCCAGAAGTGAACAGATGACACCAAGCTCCAGTTCACAACCACCACTCCTAAACTCTTCATCATTGAAACCTCTATTGAATACTGAAAGGTCTAGATAGAATGGATGTGCAAAGGATCAGTCTAGGACCAGAGGCCACAACCTCAGAATAGAGGGATGTCCATTTAGAAAAGATGAGGAGAAATTTCTTTGGCTAAAGAGTGGTGAATCTGTGGAATTCATTGCCACGACCAGCTGTGGAGGCTAAATCATTGAGAATAGTTAAAGTAGAGGTTGATAGTTCTGGTTTAAGATGATGCTGATGAATCTCAGCAACCCCTTGCTGGTGGCCAATGAAATGAAGAAAACAACTAAATACTTTGTTAATCACTCTTTTCCTGGTAAATAATCATCACAAACAATAGCCTGTAACTTCCCTTTCGACTTGGGGTCAATTTGATGCAGCAGAACTGAGGCAAGATGAGGAAGACCTGGGGTTCGATCAATTTAATCACAGGGCAACATTGGAAAGGTCAGGTGCAGGCCAAATTGAGGCACTGGGGTCCGGGCCCCAGAAGGTATCGAAGTGACTGAACCCAATGTTTTAAGCGGTGGGGGAGATGGAAAAGTCAGAGTGTCGCACAAGTTGAAGCCACTGTGGATTGTAAGACAGAGACAGCTGGAATGGTCAGTTCTTCAATCTTGCTTTACTGAAACTCTACAGTGAGTCAACATTCCTGGTGTGTCCAATTTTCTAAATTATTGACTTTACCTTAACACATTTCCTCATCTTAAATAAAAATGCATGATAATCTTCTTAAAGCAGTTTGGAACCTCAGATTGAAGAAGGGTCAGTTTAAAAACCTGAAAAAGCACCCCCGTTCATCCACACAGGAACTAAGAAAGTGGCTGGGGACTCCATCTGGGCCAGATGCTTTTGCCAATTCATTCTCTGGAAGTCTGATCTAACATCTGTAACGGTGAGTGTAGATACAGGTGCACTGGGGGCTGCTGGGACAGGTAGTGACAGGTAGGGTGCCACGCTATTGAGGTAGTTAGTGCAACCGTATTACAGCTCAGAGTTTGGAGTTCAATTCTGGCATCCACCGTAAGTAACTTCCTATGTTCTTCCCGTGTGTGCACGTTTCCTCCGGGTGCTCCGGTTTCCTCCTACAGCCCAAAGGTAGGTTCACTGGTCGCTGTAAATTGTCTTGTGAATAGGCTAGGGATCAATAGATGGGTCGCCAGGTGGTGTGGCTCGTTGGTGGAAGAGCCTGTGCTGCAATGCAGTTCTAAAATAAATAAATATCAATAAATACTAATCACTTCAGTTTGACATATGCATTGAATACATTAAGCTCATTGAGAAGGGATTGTGCTATTGTCGGTGACTCTGCCTGAGTTCGGTCTGTAGTCCGTCATAGTCCCTGGCATGACTGACTGCCTAGCTGGGACTCTACCTTGACCTGGTATTATCTCTTGCCATCCATGATAGCTTTACGAAGATTGTATCTCAATTTCTTGTACAGGTCAGAGTCACCAGTTTTGAATGCCACAGTTGCGTTGAACACTGCAGGTGTTAATTCATCACATAGATGTGGTTTATGTCCCTTACGAAAAAAATTCCATAAAGTGTTAAATCAGCCTTACACTACTGTGTGGAAGTATCCTAGTTAGGGTTAATTTGTTCAAATACCAAGAGGTAAGCATATTGAAATGTTTGCTCTGTCTCGAAACTAAATATAGTTACATTACACTCGAAGAATACACTTCATTCCTCAGTCTGAAAGTGACAGTAGTGAGAAAGAGGAGAGATTACATTCATACGTCAAGTAATGTATTTTAAGAAGTGAACCCACGCATACATTTCAGCTGCTCTGCCAAGCATAAGCAAGTGGTTCTTTTGTTCCAAACAGCTGATGCCTTCTTGCTTCAACCCTTTCACGTGAAGACTAAAAATCCACAATATTGATATTTTAATGGGATTTAAAGAAGAATGCATGAAAATTTGTATTCTGGATTTTGACAGCCATTCCTTATTTTGCCCTATGAAGAGCAATTTCATGGTTGTGAGAATAAAAGTAAAAAGACGGTCACAGAAGATGGTTGTCTGCAAATGGCTCCTTTTGGTGAAACAGAGCA
The DNA here is from genome assembly GCF_963921235.1 of Mobula hypostoma. NCBI lineage: Eukaryota > Metazoa > Chordata > Chondrichthyes > Myliobatiformes > Myliobatidae > Mobula > Mobula hypostoma. The sequence goes on along the minus strand of NC_086099.1, from coordinate 111,495,447 downwards.
TCTTACATTAAGGTTAATGATAAACATTGTATCATTTCTTAATGCATGTATGCATTTCTAAATGACAATAAAAGAGGACTGAGTGTTCTCATAATCTAAATGTGCAAGACAGATATATACATCTTGCAGAGGGAATGCTCAAATATCACGCTCAGAAGCACAACAGCGTCTCCTCTACATCAGACGACTGAAGAAGTTCGGCGTGGGTCCCCAAATCCTTAGGACCTTCCACAAGGGCACCATTGAGAGCATCCTGACTGGCTGTATCACTGCACCAACTTTAGTTACTGGGCACTGCAGAGAGTGGTACGGACAGCCCAGCGCATCTGTGGATGTGAACTTCCCTCCATTAAACATATTTACAGCAGCAGGTGCAGAAAGAAGGTCAGGAAGATCATCGGGGACACCAGTCACCCTAACCATAAACTGTTTCAGCTGCATTAAAGCCAGGACCAACAGGCTATGGAATAGCTTCTTTCTACAAGCCATTAGACTTCTAAATTCATATGTCTGTACATAACACTAGATTTTTACTCCCTTATGTTGTGAAATGGATGTAAGATTTAAATACTAAATTCTAAATTCCAATATTGCTTTGAAGCTTTAAATATAGGTTTATTATATAATGCAAAATCCCTTAATTTTGAAATTCTATCTTGTGAAACTAGGTTTTTGTCCAAAATGAGTTAGTCAGTTATTACGACCTTATTTCGTGTACTCCTGCATGGATCACCTTGTGATGGTGCTGAATGTAAACCAGATTTACACCCCAGAGAAGAAGGTGATTAGCTTAGTGTTTGTTCCAAATCTAAAACAGATCAAAGCAACACACACAAAATGCTGAAGGACTCAGCAGGTCAGGAAAAAGCTGAGGTTTCAGGACTGTAGTTTTTACTATAGATGCTGCCCGACCTGCTGAGTTTCTCCAGCATTGTGTGTGTGTTGCTTGGATTTCCAGCATCTGCAGATTTTCTCCTGTTTCTTATTCCAAACTCATATGTTATCAATAAACAATAGCATCTTCATTGAACTACTGACATATAATCTGGCCTGCTGCAGGCATTTGGTTAATCAGGACACACTATAGCCTTACTGCTTCTAACAAGCTAAATCAAGGCAGAGCCAACCATTTAAGAGGAGGGGAAGAAAAATTCAGCTGGCCATTAACCCCACCCACCAGGCCTTTTGTGTGAATATCCACCAGGAAGTTGATTTGGCAAAATACTATTTCATATCATTGTAAAGGTGAGTCTGAGATTTCGGGCCAGCTGCTGGTGTAGTGGCATCAGCTCTGAACTTCAGGGCAGATGGTCCTGAGTTGAAACCCAGCCGGGTCCCAACCTGGGCAGCAGCGGTATCCGTGCGGAAGAAAGGCCTGGCCTGTATATACTTCTGTATCTTGCCATGAAAACCCTGTGGACCCTATGGTTCATGTGGTCACGAAGAGTCGGACTCGAATTAACCACTGAACAACAACTGAGATATCCACACACTCCTCATTTGAAGGGATTCCAGATTAGCAGCAGCTTCTAGATATTGGATCAGGTTTGACAATTCCTAATATAAAAACTAGACAGGAGGTCAGGAATACCTCTTTGCTGTCATATTTCCACCTCAAAAATAGACCAGTACCCAATGCAAAATTAAAAACTCAGTCGCACACCTTATATCCAACTTAGAAACCTGGGACTTTGAAACTTGGTCCTTGATTCCAACAGACCACAATCAGTAACGACAGGCAACAACACATCTGTTATATTTACTCTCAATTCTGGTATCCCACAAGGCTGTGTCCTCAGCCCTCTACTCTACTCTCTGTACACTCAGACAGCGTGGTCAGATTCTGCTCGAAATCCACCTACAGTTTTGCAGATGATACAATGTAGTGGACCATATTTCAGATAAGGTGAGAAAAATTACTGGAAAGAGATAGAGAACCCAGTGACATAATGTCCTGACAACAAACTTTTCCTCAGAGTCATCAAAACACAAGAGCTGGTTATCTTCAGGAAAGGGAGTGGTGCACACTCTGCTGTTTACATCAATGTTGCTGAGGTCAAAAGGGTTAGGATGTTTAATCCTGACAGCCAACATCACCAATAGTTTGTCCTGGCCAACTACATTGATGCCATGGCTAAGAAAGCTCACATGTACCTCTACTTCCTCAGGAGGCGAAAGAAATTTAGCATGTCCCCTTTAACCCTCAGCAATTTTTAACTGACAAACCATAGAAAGAGTCCACGAGAAACTGCAAGGGGTTAAAGACACAGCTCAACACATCATAGAAGTCAGTCTCTCCTTTGTTGACTCTCTCTACACCTCGTTGCCCCAATAAAGCAGCCAGCATAATCAAAGATACCATCTATCCTAGACATTCTTTCTTATGTCACCTTGCAGGGACAGAGGATACAAATGCCTAAAAGCTTGTACTGCCAGCTTCAAGGACAGATTCCATCCCACTGTTATAAGGCCTTCGAACATAACCTACAGCACAATACAGGCCCTTCGGCCCACAATGCTGTGCCTAACATGTACTTACTTTAGAAATTACCAAGGATTACTCAAGCTCCATGTACCTATCCTGGAATCTCTTAAAAGACCCTATTGTATCTGCCTCCCCCACTGGTACTGGCAGCCCACTCACCACTCTCTGTATAAAAAACTTACCCCTGACATCTTCTCTGTACCTACTTCCAAGCACCTTAAAACTGTGCCCTCTCATGTTAGCCATTTCAGCCCTGGGAAAAAGCCTCTGACTATCCACACGATCAACGCCTCTCAGCATCTTCTACACCTCTATCAGGTCACATCTCATTCTCCGTCGCTCTAAGGAGAAAAGGCCAAGTTCACTCAACCTGTTTTCATAAGGCATGCTCCCTAATCCAGGCAACATCCTTGTAAATCTCCTCCGCACACTTTCTATGACTTCCACATCCTTCCTGTAGTGAGGCAACCAGAACTGAGCACAGTATTCCAAGTGGGGTCTGACCAGGGTGCCAATGCACCTTATGCCTTCTTAACCACAGAGTCAACCTGCGTAGCAGCCTTGAGTGTCTTATGGATGCGGACCCCAAGCCTCCTCTGATCCTCCACACTGTCAAGAGTCTTACCATTAATACTATACTCTGCCATCAAATTCAACCTAACAAAATGAACCACCTCACACTTATCTGGGTTGAACTCCATCTGCCAGTTCTCAGAGCCCAGTTTTGCATCGTATCAATGTCCCGCTGTAACCTCTGACAGCTCTCCACACTATCTGCAATACCTCCAAATTTGTCCTCAACAAATTTACTAACCCATCCCTCCACCTCTTCATCCAAGTCATTTATAAAAATCACGAAGAGCAGGGGGTTCCTCAACAGATCCCTGAGGCACATCACTGGTCACCAACTTCCATGCAAAATATGACCCATCTACAACCACTCTTTGCCTTCTGTGAGCAAGTCAATTCTGGATCCAGAAAGCAATGTCCCCTTGGATCCCATGCCTCCTTACTTTTTCAATAAGCCTTGCATGGGGTACCTTATCAAATGACTTGCTGAAATCCATATACAATACATCTACTGATGAAGGAAGAGCAGCTGCACAGGTTTACTCTGCGGTTAAGAAGGAATACGGTATATTGGCCATCAATCGTGGAATTGAATTTAGGAGCCGAGAGGTAATGTTGCAGCTATATAGGACCCCGGTCAGACCCCACTTGGAGTACTGTGCTCAGTTTTGGTTGCCTCACTACAGGAAGGATGTGGAAACCATAGAAAGGGTGCAGAGGAGATTTATAAGGACGTTGCCTGGATTGGGGAGCATACCTTATGAAAACAGGTTGAGTGAACTCGGCCTTTTCTCCGTGGAGCGACGGAGGATGAGAGGTGACCTGATAGAGGTGTAGAAGATAATGAGAGGCAAAGATCATGTGGATAGTCAGAGGCTTTTTCCCAGGGCTGAAATGGTTGCCACAAGAGGACACAGGTTTAAGGTGCTGGGGAGCAGGTACAGAGGAGATGTCAGGAGTAAGTTTTTTACGCAGAGAGTGGTGAGCGCTTGGAATGGGCTGCCGGCAACGGTGGTGGAGGCGGATACGATAGTGTCTTTTAAGAGGCTTTTAGATAGGTACATGGAGCTTAGAAAAATAGAGGGCTATGGGTAAGCCTAGTAATTTCTAAGGTAAGGACATGTTCAGCACATCTCTGTGGGCCGAAGGGCCTGTATTGTGCTATAGGCTTTCTATGTTTCTATTGCTCTACCTTCATCAATGTGTTTAGTCACATCTTCAAAAAATTGGTACATATGACAATATTAAACCAATTTATCAAGGGCAATCCAAGAAAATCCAAACAGTTACTCACTTCAACACCTCCAATGCTGTAATCAGGAAATCATCAGGGGATCATAAAACATAAGAGCAGAACTAGACCATTCAGCCCATCAAATATGCTGCATCATTCCATCATGGCTGATCCCAGATCCGATTCAAACCCATACATCTGCCTTCCTACCATATCCCTTGATGCCCTGACGGATCAGGAATCTATCAACTTCTAATTTGAATATACCCACAGACTTGGCCTCCACCGCAGTCTGTGGCAGAGCATTCCACAGTTTCACCACTCTCTGGCTTAAAAGAAATCCTCCTTGCTTCTGTTCTAAAAGGTTCCCCCTCAATTTTGAGGCTATGCTTTCTAGTTCTGGATACCCCCACCAGAGGAAACATTCTCTCCACATCCATCTTATCCAGTCGTTTCAACATTCGGTATGTTTCAATGACATCCACACGCATTCCTCTGAACTCTAGTCAGTACAGGCCCGGAGCTGCCAAACACGCCTCATATGTTAACCCCTTCATTCCTGGAAACATCCTATAATTTCCTCTCTTTTGTCTTCTTCCCTTCTTAAAGAGTGGAGTGACATTTGCAGTTTTCCAGTTCTCATGACCAATGCATTCTTATCGGTTCAGCAACCTCTTTCAGATGTAGTCCATCTGGTCCAGGTGATTTTTCCACCTTAAGACATTTGAGTTTGCGTCGCACTTATTCCTGTTCCTTGACACCCAGGGACCTCTGGCACACTGCTAGTATCTTCCACAGTGAAGAGAGAAGCAAAGTGCCCATTAAGTTCATCTGAAATTTCTCTGACCCCCCCTTACTACCTCAACCGCATCATTTTTCAATGGTCCAATATCAACTCTCACCTCCCTTTTATTCTTTACATAACTGAAAAAACTTTGAGAATCCTGCTTTATCTTATTGGTTAGTTTGCCCTCATATTTCATCTTTTCCCTTCTTATAGCTTTTTTAGTTGCCTTTTATTGGATTTTAAAAACTTCCCAATCATCCAACTTCCCACTCACTTTTGCTATCTTATCTGCCCTTTCCGTGGCTTTTATGCAATCCTTAACTTCCCTTGTCAGCCACAGTTGCCTAGCTCTGACGTTTGAGAACTTCTTCTTCTGTGAGGCATATCTATCCTGCGACTTGTGAACTATTTCTGGAAATTTCAGCCAATTTTACTCTGCCATCATCCCCACCAGTATCCTCCTCCAATACACCTGGGCAAGCACCTCTCTCACGCCTCTGTAATTCCCTTTATTCAATACTGATAGATCTGACTTATGCTTCTCCCTCTCAAATAGCAATATGAATTCTATCATGATATAGAAACATAGAAACATAGAAAATAGGTGCAGGAGTAGGCCATTCGGCCCTTCGAGCCTGCACCGCCATTTATTATGATCATGGCTGATCATCCAACTCAGAACCCAGCCTTCCCTCCATACCCCGTGACCCCTGTAGCCACAAGGGCCATATCTAACTTCCTTTTAAACATAGCTAATGAACTGGCCTCAACAGTTTGCTGTGGCAGAGAATTCCACAGATTCACCACTCTCTGTGTGAAGAAGTTTTTCCTAACCTCGGTCCTAAAAGGATTCCCCTCTATCCTCAAACTGTGACCCCTCGTTCTAGACCTCCCCAACATCGGGAACAATCTTCCCGCATCTAGCCTGTCCAATCCCTTTAGGATCTTATACGTTTCAATCAGATCCCCCCTCAATCTTCTAAATTCCAACGAGTACAAGCCCAGTTCATCCAGTCTTTCTTCATATGAAAGACCTGCCATCCCAGGAATCAATCTGGTGAACCTTCTTTGTACTCCCTCTATGGCAAGGATGTCTTTCCTCAGATTAGGGGACCAAAACTGCACACAATACTCCAGGTGTGGTCTCACCAAGGCCTTGTACAACTGCAGTAGTACCTCCCTGCTCCTGTACTCGAATCCTCTCGCTATAAATGCCAGCATACCGTTCGCCTTTTTCACTGCCTGCTGTACCTGCATGCCCACTTTCAATGACTGGTGTATAATGACACCCAGGTCTCGTTGCACCTCCCCTTTTCCTAATCGGCCACCATTCAGATAATAATCTGTTTTCCTATTTTTGCCACCAAAGTGGATAACTTCACATTTATCCACATTAAATTGCATCTGCCATGAGTTTGCCCACTCACCCAACCTATCCAAGTCACCCTGCATCCTCTTAGCATCCTCCTCACTGCTAACACTGCCACCCAGCTTCGTGTCATCCGCAAACTTGGAGATGCTGCATTTAATTCCCTCATCCAAGTCATTAATATATATTGTAAACAACTGGGGTCCCAGCACTGAGCCTTGCGGTACCCCACTAGTCACCGCCTGCCATTCTGAAAAGGTCCCGTTTATTCCCACTCTTTGCTTCCTGTCTGCTAACCAATTCTCCACCCACACCAATACCTTACCCCCAATACCATGTGCTTTAAGTTTGCACACTAATCTCCTGTGTGGGACCTTGTCAAAAGCCTTTTGAAAATCCAAATATACCACATCCACTGGTTCTCCCCTATCCACTCTACTAGTTACATCCTCAAAAAATTCTATGAGATTCGTCAGACATGATTTTCCTTTCACAAATCCATGCTGACTTTGTCCGATCATTTCACCGCTTTCCAAATGTGCTGTTATCACATCCTTGATAACTGACTCCAGCAGTTTCCCCACCACCGACGTTAGGCTAACCGGCCTATAATTCCCCGGTTTCTCTCTCCCTCCTTTTTTAAAAAGTGGGGTTACATTAGCCACCCTCCAATCCTCAGGAACTAGTCCAGAATCTAACGAGTTTTGAAAAATTATCACTAATGCATCCACTATTTCTTGGGCCACTTCCTTAAGCACTCTGGGATGCAGACCATCTGGCCCTGGGGATTTATCTGCCTTCAATCCCTTCAATTTACCTAACACCACTTCCCTACTAACATGTATTTCGCTCAGTTCCTCCATCTCACTGGACCCTCTGTCCCTTACTATTTCTGGAAGATTATTTATGTCCTCCTTAGTGAAGACAGAACCAAAGTAATTATTCAATTGGTCTGCCATGTCCTTGCTCCCCATAATCAATTCACCTGTTTCTGTTTGCAGGGGACCTACATTTGTCTTTATCAGTCTTTTCCTTTTTACATATCTATAAAAGCTTTTACAGTCCGTTTTTATGTTCTCTGCCAGTTTTCTCTCATAATCTTTTTTCCCCTTCCTAATTAAGCCCTTTGTCCTCCTCTGCTGAACTCTGAATTTCTCCCAGTCCTCAGGTGAGCCACTTTCTCTGGCTAATTTGTATGCTACTTCTTTGGAATTGATACTATCCCTAATTTCTCTTGTCAGCCACGGGTGCACTACCTTCCTTGATTTATTCTTTATATGATCACTGTCTCCTGAGGGTTCCTTTATGATAAGCTCCCTAATAAGATCTGGGTTATTACACAACACCCAATCTAAGATAATCTTTTTCCGAGTAGGCTTGAGCACAAGCTGCTCTAAAAAGCCATCTTGTATGCATTCTACAAATTCCCTCTCTTGCAATCTGATACCAACCTAATTTTCCCAATCCCCTTGCATACTGAAGTCCCCCATTACATTTCATTTTTAAAATCTTTTTATTGATATATAATCTTCTACAGCTATAAAATACAAAAGTTCAACAAATTAGTATATATATAATTAATAAAGCTAAAGAAGAAAAACCTTTTATATATTAATGAAAAAAAATTATATAAGAAAAAGAAGGAAAAAGGAGAACCCCAACTAACTAAAAAAAAACCCCACTAACTACAAAAAAACCCCATTAGGAATCAACTCCCGGAGCAATATGTCTTACAATCATATATATATATATAAAAGAGAAAAAAAAACAACAACTGCCAAATCACATTTATATAACATAAAATTGGAAGGAAAACATATAAATTAATACAAATTAAATGATAATATTTGGCAAAAGAGCCCCACCTTCTCTCAAAATCGAATCGGGGATCAAAAGTTCTACTTCCAATTTTTTCCAAACTAAGACATAACATTACTTGGTAAAACCATTGAGTTAGTGTAGGAGCAGAGGTATCTTTCCACTTCAATGAAATAGCCTTTCTTGCCAACAATGTAACAAATGCAATTACATGTTGGTTTGAAAATGAAATACCCTGAATATGATGCGGAACTATTCCAAATAGAACAGTCAATGTAAATTAATTTTCAAAGCTTTAGAAATTGTAGAAAATAAAGATTTCCAAAAATATTTCAATGAGGGACATGACCAGAACATATGTGACAAAGTAGCTACTTCATTTTTACACCTATCACAATAATTGTCTATATTAAGAAATATTTTGGATAACCTCTCCTTTGTTAAATAATAACGGTGAACAATTTAAAATTGAATTAAGCAATGATTGGCACATATCGAAGAAGAATTAACCATTTTCAGAACTCGCAACCAGTCTTCGTTAACAAAAGTCATATTAAGTTCTCTCTCCCAATCTTGTTTACTCTTTAGTGAGAGGTTATCTTTTTGTAAAAATAAATTATAAATTCTACCAATTGAACCTCTCACTAAAGGATTCATATTTGAAATAGTATCCAACAAATCAGATTCTTGCATATATGGAAATGTAGAAACATATTTTTGTAAAAAATGTCTAACCTGAAAATATTGCAAGGAATGTGTATGAGAGAGAGAATATTTTCTAATTAACTCTTCAAAAGTCATCAATCGACCGTCACTAAATAAATCTACAAAAGAACAGATCCCCTTATTTCTCCATAAAAGAAAAATAGGATCAGTAATTAAAAGTTTAAATAGCAAATTTCAAAATACAGGGCTAAATAATTTAAATTGTTTAAAATTATAAGAGTTGCGAAACTGAAACCAAATCCGTAAGGACTGTTTAATAACAGGGTAGAGATTTAAATTAGGAATTTTAGCAAGTTGTAAATGTAATGGAGCTTCTAGTAATGAAGTTAATACACAAATGGTAGCAGTGTAGTGTCAGCAAGAGAAAACCGGGCCGTGAGCGCCGAGACACCCGGCCGAGGTCGAGTCGACACTGGGCCGTGAGCGCCGAGACACCCGGCCGAGGTCAAGTCAACACTGGGCCGTGAGCGCCGAGACACCCGGCCGAGGTCGAGTCGACACTGGGCCGTGAGCGCCGAGACACCCGGCCGAGGTCGAGTCGACACTGGGCCGTGAGCGCCGAGACACCCGGCCGAGGTCGAGTCGACACTGGGCCGTGAGCGCCGAGACACCCGGCCGAGGTCGAGTCGACACCGGGTCATGAGTGCTGAGACTCCCGTCCGAGGCCGCTGAACTGACACTGGACCTATTATACAGGTATAAGGCGAGGCGGCGGCAGGCAGAGGGGGCGAGGCCCGAGGCCTGGAGCTGGCCTGCCGCTTGTCGCAACCGCCGCCGCCCACCCCCGCCGCCTGGTACTGTCGGGAGCAGCTGCAGGACCCGGCGAAGGTGGAGCAGCTAGCGGGCGAAAACAAGTGAGGGGGTGATGTCATTACCACACCACTAGGTGATCATCCCAACGGCGGAGCAGGCGGAAGAGGAGACATCTCCCAACGGCTGCAAAGGCGGATGAGGATGCCCAACAATGGGTAGGGAGGCTTGCGAGCACGCCGCAAGAACTGCCGTAGACCCACAACACTCAGGGCTTGTCTACCTAGCGTGTGAAGCCTGGATTCGGCCGACTGCGCGGAAGAAACCATCACTGGTTCAACGGGCAGAAAGGCGATTCTCAGCAATGCGTCGTGGAGCGCTAAGAGGGCACAGTGAGACACACAGAACACTGCTGGCCATCCACTGCATCCTGACCTATCTCCAGCCGTCTCGACTATGTCTTGCCACTGGGTCCAGATAGGAGAGAGAGTGAGGCTGACAATCTGTGCAACGCTCCCTCACTTTAATCCAAGTCAAGCGCAAGTCATGACTTCAAACCCAACGCGGAAGAAAGTGGTGGTGCTCAACCTTGGCACATGGAACGAGATAACGTCAAGGCAGACAGACCAGAGAGAAGAACTGCACTGGTTGAAAAAGAGCTAGCTCGCTACAACGTGGACATAGCAGCTCTCAGCGAAACACGCCTAGCAGACAAGGGCCAGCTGACAGAACGTAGTGGTGGATACACGTTCTTCTGGAGCGGTCGCAGCAGCGCTGAACGACGAGAAGCAGGCGTGGTTTTTGCCATGAATTCTAACCTCGCCCGTAAACTCACCAAGCACCCAGAGAGCATCAACGACCGCCTGATGACACTTCAGCTCCCACTTGCAAACAAGAAGAGTGCTACGCTGATTAGTGCCTATGCTCCCACCATGACCAACCCAGATGACATTAAAGACAAGTTCTATGAGGAACTCGACGCCCTCATCTCAGCAATCCCACAGTCAGAGAAGCTCATCATTCTCGGGGACTTCAATGCCAAGTAGGGACAGACTACCAAACCTGGGAAGGGATCATTGGAAGACACGGCACTGGCAAGTGCAACAGCAACGGCCTTCTGCTCCTCAAGACATGTGCCACACACGACCTTGTCATCACCAACACCCTGTTCCGCTTACCCACCCATAAGAAGACGTCATGGATGCACCCACGCTCGAAGCACTGGCGTCTGATTGACTACATCATCACCAGGAAGAGGGATAGGATGGATGTCAGAGTGACGAGAGCCATGTGTGGTGCCGACTGCTGGACCGACCACCGCCTCATTGTGTCCAAGTTCAGGCTTCGCATTCTGCCCATGAGAAGACCCCAAGGGCAGAAGACTGCAAAGAGGTTGAATGTCTCTAAGCTGAAAAGCAGCAGGGTTGCAGAAGAATTCGTCGATGACCTTAAAGGCAGACTGCCAGACACACCACAGGATGACGGGAGCAGCGTTGAGGAACAGTGGACGGCCTTCAGAGACGCTGTCTACACTACCGCCCTCGAACATCTCGGACCAGCAACCCGAAGAAACCAAGACTGGTTTGATGAGAATGATGAAGAAATACAGGCACTGCTAACGGAGAAACATCAACGTTACAGTGCGCATCAGAACGACCCCACGTCGCTAGCCAAGAAAGATGCCTTTACCAACGCAAGAAGAAAGGTGCAGAAAAAACTTCGCGAGATGCAGGACAGCTGGTTCAGCAAGAAGGCCGATGAAATCCAGGGCTATGCAGACAGCCATGACATAAAGCGCTTCTACGATGCGCTTAAGGCTGTATACGGACCCCAGTCCTCCGGCTGCTCACCCCTCCTCAACGCAGATGAGACGCAGCTGCTGACAGAGAAGAAGCAGATTCTGGATCGGTGGGCTGAGCACTTTAACAACATCCTTAACCGCCCTGCCGACATCAACGACGAGGCCATTGCCCGCCTGCCCCAGGTAGAGATCAACAAGAACCTCGACACCCTCCCCACAGTAGATGAAGTCAGGAAGGCAGTGAAGCAACTCTCCTATGGCAAAGCGCCAGGACCCGATGCAATCCCTGCTGAGGTATACAAAGCAGGAGGCCCTGTCATGATGCAAAAGCTGACTGTTCTCTTCCAGTCCAGGTGGAAAAAGGGACAGGGCCCGCAACAGCTGAAAGATGCCAGCATAGTCCACATCTACAAGAGGAAAGGCAACCGCCAGTCTTGCGACAACCACCGAGGCATCTCCCTCTTGTCCATTGCGGGGAAGATTCTGGCCCGCGTCCTGCTCAACCGCCTTCTCCAACATCTTGAGCAAGGTCTGCTCCCAGAAAGCCAGTGCGGCTTCCGTGCTGAACGTGGGACCGCGGACATGATTTTTGCTGCGCGCCAACTCCAGGAAAAATGCCAGGAGCAACACAGCAACCTCTTCGTGACCTTTGTCAATCTAACCAAGACTTTCGATACGGTCAGCAGAGAAGGCTTGTGGAAGATCATGGAGAAGTTTGGCTGCCCCAGCAAGTTCATCACAATCGTCCGGCAGTTCCACGACGGTATGATGGTGAAAGTTCTAGATGACGGCGACGAGTTGGAGGCCTTCCCAGTGACAAATGGCATCAAACAAGGCTGCGTTCTTGCCCTGACTCTGTTCAGTATGGTATTCTCTGCCATGCTGACAGATGCCTTCTGTAACTACGAAGAAGGAATCCACGTCAGATACAGGACTGACAGCAGGTTGTTCAACCTTAAGTGCCTGCAGGCAGTTACAAAAGTGCGAGAGACTGTCATCAGAGACTTCTTGTTTGCTGATGACTGCGCACTCAACGCCAGCACAGAGCAGGAGATGCAGCGTGAAATGGACTGCTTCTCACAAGCCTGCGACAACTTCGGTCTCACTATCAGCACCAAAAAGACCGAAGTTATGTACCAGCATGCCCCAGGAAAGCCATACCAGGAGCCGCGCATCACGGCGAAGGGCCAGAACTTCCAGGCAGCCGACAACTTCACCTACCTGGGCAGCATACTCTCTCGCGCAGTGAACATAGACGCTGAGGTCAACAACAGGATTGCCAAAGCCAGCGTCGGCTTTGGGAGACTCCGTGAGAACGTCTGGGAACGGAGAGGACTCAGTCTTACCACCAAGCTGAAGGTCTACTGTGCAGTGGTCCTTACCACCCTTCTTTACGCTAGCGAGACCTGGACTGTCTACAGCAGACACGCCAAACAGCTCAACCATTTTCACCTGAGCTGTCTCCGCAGACTCCTCCACATCAGGTGGCAGGACAAAGTCCCCGACACGGAAATCCTGGATCGAGCTGGGCTGTGCAGCATCTACACCCTCCTGCTGAAAGCCCAAGCCAGGTGGGCTGGACATGTGGTCAGAATGCCAGACAGCCGATTGCCTAAGCAGCTGCTGTACGGAGAACTGTGTCAGGGCAAGCGCTCAGTCGGGGGGCAGAAGAAACGTTACAAAGACTGCCTGAAAGCATCCCTCAAAAGCCTGGGTGTTGACATCAACACGTGGGAGACGCTTGCCCTCGACCGTCCAGCTTGGCGCAGCAAGATCACCACAGGAGCCCGTGCAGCTGAAGTCAGGCGCATCATCGAGGCACAACGAAAGCGTGCTGTGCGCAAGGCCCGAGCAGCATCCACTGCCACGACAGCACCCACCCACTTGTGTCCCACACGTGGGCGAGCCTTCAGGGCCCGGATTGGCCTCATCAGTCACCTCCGGACCCACAGTCACCAATCTCCCATTTGACTTTGAAGCCATGGTCATCTTCGACTACGAAGGACGAACAACAACAACAACAACAAGTGAAGTTAAATGAAATTGTTTAATAGCTTTTAATTCCAAATCAACCCAAGCTGGTTTTTGGCTCTTATTGAGCCAATATACCCAAAATCATAGTTGTCGAATATTAACAGCCCAAAAATACAATCTTAAATTAGGTAGTGCAAGTCCACCATTTTTTTTTGGAGTTTTGTAAATGAAACTTATTAACTCTTGTTTTTTTATTATTCGAAATAAACGACGAAATAGTAGAATCAATTTGATCAAAAATTCTTTAGTTAGAAAAATAGGTATATTTTGAAAAATATATAAAAAACTAGGTAAAATCATCATTTTCACGGCATAAATACCACCTATTAAAGAGAGTGTAAGAGGATTCCATCTAGAAAGTAATTGTTTCATAGGGTCCAATAAAGGAAATTACAAATGTGATGCTACCGTTATTGCATGCATTTTCCAGCTCCCTTTGCAATCTCAACCCTACACCTTGGCTACTATTTGGACACCTATATATGATTCCTATAATGTCTTTTTACACTTGCAGTTTCTCAATCCACCCACAAAGATTCAACGTTCTCTGACCCTACGTCACCTCTTTCTAAAGATGTAGTTCCATCTCTTACCAACAGAGCCACACCACCAATACAAAGTATATCCTTTGATGTTAAATTCCCAACTATGACCGTCGTTGAGCCACGACTCAGTGATGCCCACAACATCAAACCGACCAATCTCTAATTGTGCCACAAGTTATTCCACCTTATTCCGAATGCTATGTGCATTTAGATATAGCACCTTCAGTCCTGCATTCTTTGCCCTTATGAATTTTGCCTTTGTGGTACAACTTAATTCTTTGCTCTGTCTGCAGTTGTACCCAATCATTGGCTTGTCCTTTCTTACATTCATATTACCCGCATCATCTACTTGTAAACACGTTGGTTCATCCTCAGCTCAATCCTCATCCTGGTTCCCATCCCACTGCCATATTAGCCTAAACCACTCCCAACTGCTCTAGCAAACCTACCCAGGAGGATATCGGTCCCCCTCAGATTCAAGTGCAACCCATCTCTTTTGTACGGGTCATACCTGCCCCAGAAGAGGTCCTATGATCCAGAAATCTGAATCCCTGCCCCCTGCTCCAATTCTTCAGAGACGTAGTGACATGCAGAGGGTGAGAAACATTGTCCAGAATTGCCTGGACTTTCCGGAGGGTCCTTTGTTCTACCACGGCATCCATCCAGTGTGACAGTTTGACTCCTTTCTAATCAGTTTATTCAGCCTGCTGGCATCACCCAAGTTGATGCCATTGCCCAGCACACCACCGCACAGGAGATTGTACTGGCGACAACAGACTGGAAGAGCATGTGAAGGAGAGGCCTGCATACTGCAAAGGACACCAGTCTCCTCAGGAAGTAGAGGAAACTCTGGCCCTTCTTGTACACAGCCTCTGTGTTGGTGTTGCACTCAAGTCTGCCACCCGAGGTACTTTTAGGTCCTCACCACATCCACATCCTCACCATCAATAGTAACAGGGAGCAGTGCAGGTTTAGTCTTCCTAAAGTCCATCACCATCTCCTTTGTCTTAATGATGTTCAGATGCAGATGATTCACTTGCACCATTTGCCAAAGTTTCCCACCAAGGCCCTGTATTCATCCTCCCATCCTCCCAACTACTGCCGAGTCATCAGAGAATTTCTACAGATGACATGTCTCAGTGTTATATCTAAAGTCTGAGGTATACAGAGTAAACAGGAAGAGAGCCAATACAGTCCCTTGTGGGGCCCTAGCACTGCCTATAGCCATGTCTGACACACAGCTCTGAAGCCACACAAACTGTGGTCTGCCAGTCAGGTAGTCCATTGTCCAGGATACAATGGAAGTGCCAACCTGCATTAAACGGAGCTTTTCCCCCAGCAATGAAGGCTGTATGGTATTGAAGGCACTTGAGAAATCAAAAAAACATGATCCTCATCGTGCTGTCCTGCTTATCCAAATGGGAGTAGGCTCTGTTCAGCAGGTAGATGACAGCATCGTCGACTCCAATGTGCTCCTAGTAGGCAAACTGCAGGGGATCGAGGGCTGATCTGACCAGGGGTCGGAGGTGAGCCAGGACCAGCCTCTCTACGGTCTTCATGATGTGTAAGGTCAAGGCCACTAGATAGTATTCATTCAAGACATTGTGTTGACCCTTCTTGGGTTCTGGGACAACACATGTTGTTCTCCACACATTGGGACCCTTTCCAGGCTGAGACTCGGATTGAAAATGCGCTGGAAAACTCCACACAGCAGCTCAGCACACTCCTTCAGGACCGTGTTGTTGAGAAGCAGCAAACAGTCCTTGATGGTATTACAGTGTCCACACAGAAGTTGACGTAGCCCGTGATGCAATCAGTAAGTTCATTAATGTCCTCCCCATATGGTTCACAAAGCACATTCCAGTCAGTAACCTCAAAGAAACCCTTCAAGGCCTTGATGGCCTCTGGAGACCATTTCTTGACTCTTGGATGTGAGGAAGACCCTAGCTAGGGTCAAACCATGTAAACCCACAGAGCCTGATAACATACCTGGTCAGGTGCTGAGAGACTCGTAAACAGAGATTCTAACAGACATCTTCAACATCTCTCTGGAACTGTCCGCTGTCCTCACAAGCTTCAAGGCAGCCAACATCACTTTGGTGCCCAATAGAGTGACAGTAACCTGGTTTAATGATTAGCGTCCAGTGACACTGACCTCAACAACAATGAAGTGCATTAAGCGGCTGGTTATGAATCACATTAAATCTCATCTTCCTGCTACATTGGTCCCTTTCCAGTTTACTTATTGCACAAATCATCTCAGTCTGCCCTCCACTACATCCTGTCCCATCTGGAAAATGGTGCCTCATACACCAGGATACTACAGCTTGGTGTTAAATGTGATCACCTCTCATAAACTGGTAGGTAGATTTTATTTATTTATTTATTGAGATACAGCCTTTCTAGTCCTTCAAACCGCTCCGCTCAGCAATCCCCCCAATTTAATCCTAACCTAATCATAGGACACTTTACAATGACCAATTAGCCTACCAACCGCTACATCTTTGGACTGTGGGAGGAAACTGGAGCACCCAGAGGAAACTCACTCTGTAACAGGCAGGATGTACAAACTCCTTGCAGGCAGTGGCGGGACTGTACTGTAAAGCGTTGAGCTAACCACTATGCTACCATGACGCCCCCTATCTTTGTTGGGTCTCAACACCTCTCTCTGGGATTTTGGACTTTTGACAGAAAGATCGCGTTGACAGCAGCAACATCCCTAGCTGAGATCACACTGAGCAATGGTGGCTCCCAGAGTTGTGTGCTCAGCCCTCAGCTGTTCACATTGCTGACACATGACTGTACTGCAAAATTCAGTTCCAACCAAATCAGCAAGTTCACAGGTGACACAACAGTGGTTAGCCTCATCAACAATGATGTTGAGGGTGCGTAGAGAGAGCAGGTAGAGTGGTTGGTACAAGAGTGCAGGCGCAACATCTTGAGTCTCAATGTCGCAAGAGATGATTGTGGACTTCAAGAGGTTGCAAGCTGACCACTCCTCACTAATCATACATGCCTCCTCCATGGAGAGAGTTCGGAGCATCAAGTTTCTGGGAGTGCACATAACAGGTGATCTCACCTGATTCCTCAACACCACCTTTTTGGTCAAGAAAGAACAGCAGCGTCTCCTCTTCCTGAGGGGATTGAGGCGAGCAAGGCTCTCTCCCTCTTCCATTATAACTTTTTTTTACAGGAGCACCATTGAGAGTGACCTGACCAGCTGCAGCACCATCTGGTGTGGGAGTTGCAAGGCATCTGACCACAAGATCCTACAATGGATTGTGAGTCCTGTTCAGAGGATCATCGGGGTCTCTCTTTCACCCACGTGAAAGGCTTACCAGGATGCTGCATGGGCAGGGCCCTTAGCATTGGCAATGATCCCTCCCATCTGTCCAACAATATCTTTGACCGCCTACCATCAGGGAGAAGGTACTGTAGCATTAGAACAAAAACTGTTAGGATAGAAAGTAGCTTCTTTCCCTGACAGTGAGACTACTGAACCCCTGTCACCACCCAGGCCTCACCATTTATTTTTTAAACTTGTGTTGTAAATGCAACTTATTACTTCTTAATTTATTCATGGTAATATTGCCTTATGTTTTGTGTGTGAGTTCTATGTATTCACCTTAGTCTGGAGGAATGTTATTTTGTTTGGAGGTATAAATGTACAAATGACAATAAACTTGACAATAAACTAACTCTGCTCTCAAACGCATCTCCCCCATTTCATGTACATCTGCTCTCACTCCATCCTCCCGCCACCCCACTAGGAATAGGGTTCCCCTGGTCCTCACCTACCACCCCACCAGCCTCCGGTTCCAACATATTATTCTCCGTAACTTCCCCCACCTCCAATGGGATCTAACCACTAAGCACATCTTTCCCTCCCCCCCCCGCTTTCCGCAGGGATTGCTCCCTACGCGACTCCCTTGTCCATTCGTCCCCCCCATCCCTCCCCACTGATCTCCCTCCTGGCACTTATCCTTGTAAGCAGAACAAGTGCTACACATGCCCTTACACTTCCTCCCTTACCACCATTCAGGGCCCCAGACAGTCCTTCCAGATGAGGTGACACTTCACCTGTGAGTCGGCTGGGGTAATATACTGCATCCGGTGCTCCTGATGTGGCCTTCTATATATTGGCGAGACCCGACGCAGACTGTGAGACCGCTTTGCTGAACACCTATGCTCTGTCCGCCAGAGAAAGCAGGATCTCCCAGTGGCCACACATTTTAATTCCACATCCCATTCCCATTCTAACATGTCTATCCGCGGCCTCCTCTACTGTAAAGATGAAGCCACACTCAGGTTGGAGGAACAACACCTTATATTCCGTCTGGGTAGCCTCCAACCTGATGGTATGAACATTGACTTCTCTTACTTCCGCTAATGCCCCACCTCCCCCTCGTACCCCATCCGTTATTTATTTTTATACACACATTCTTTCTCTCACTCTCCTTTTTCTCCCTCTGTCCCTCTGACTATACCCCTTGCCCATCCTCTGGGATCCCTGACTGCCGCTTGTCTTTCTCCCTACGCCTCCTGTCCCATGATCCTCTCATATCCCCTTTGCCAATCACCTGTTCAGCTCTTGGCTCCATTCCTCCCCTTCCTGTCTTCTCCTATCATTTTGGATCTCCCTCTCCCCCTCCCCCTCCCACTTTCAAATCTCTTACTAACTCTTCCTTCAGTTAGTCCTGACGAAGGGTCTCGGCCTGAAACATCGACTGTACCTCTTCCTAGAGATGCTGCTTGACCTGCTGCATTCACCAGCAACTTTGATGTGTGAAACTTGAACAGTGCTTCACCTGGACTTCTTCCAATTTAATGTATTGCTTTCACTGTTTACAATGGGATCACTGGAGAACATAATGTTGATTAGATGATCATTTTATAAAGCACCTGCACGCAGTTGACAGGGCCAACTCTAAGTTTCCAGCTGCCTGTCACTTTCATTTTCCAACCCACACCTACTCTGACCTCTCTCCGGCCTCCTGAACTGTTACGAGAACCCATGCAAATTTGAAGCGCAATACCTCACTCTGACCTCTCTCCAGCCTCCTGAACTGTTACAATGAGAATCAATGCAAATTTGAAGCACAATACCTCACTCTGACCTCTCTCCAACCTCCTGAACTGTTAGGAGAACCAATGCAAATTTGAAGAACAATACCTTATCTTCTGTTTGAGCACACTGCAGCAACAACATTAGTTAACGTGCTCCCTCTTTCTGCCTATATCCATTGTTTTCTACAATTGTTGCCTGACCTGTTGACTGTTTCCAGCATTTTCTGAGCAACACAGGTTTCCTCTGCCATCCGAAGGTACAGCCTTCCTATGAAATGGTTCTTAAGCTGGAATGTCATAAAGTGAAGAAGCAATTACCATTTATTTATATGAAAAAAATTTGTGAGCATTCGCAGACCCAAAAAATAACCTACCAAATCATACCAAATAACACATAAAACCTAAAATAACAGTAACATATAGTAAAAGCAGGAATGATATGATAAATACACAGCCTATATAAGGCAACCTATATCAATCGGCAATCGCCTCTGATCTGGGCCGACATTTACGTGCCAGGCTGCACCTAATTAATTAGCTTGTTTATTTCGGTTTTTTTCTTAAAGATGTGTTGGGTGCATCCCGGCTACCGCTGCATTCTCCGCAGCCCGGGGGTTGGGGTGGTGGGACACTGGTGTGTCATCTCAACATCATCTGTTTCAATCAGGGCAGGCAGGTCATCTTCTTTTATGTCTGCCTGCCTCGATGTTGAAGGTCGAGGTTTGTCGTCTGCTGTGGCTGATGTGGAAGACTTGAAAATCGACAGTATGCTTGACTGCTTAGACTCGCGCATTTTTCTATCATCTCATGCAGTTGCTTACAGTTCAGTTCCTGGTCGACTTCACTTTCGGTCTGTTCACTACTGCATTCGGTTTCGATTGTTATCCTTTCCTCTTCCAATTGCATCAGCTCTTCAACATCATCTTTGTCAGCTTCACAAGCCAAACTCACTTTGTCCTTACTTTGTTCACCACGATCGAAATGCTTAATTATGTCTAGTTTTACGCTAAGTGTAACACCCTTACCAGCTCTTTCAGGCTTTTCCGACACCTTAGAACTCATCTTGCTAACGGCTGCTCACAGGCACGTGTTTCAGCAATGCCGGCTAGAATGCAGTTCCGGGGGAGGAGCTTGGCCTTTCTTTGCGTGCTGCCTTTTTTCATAACAGTGAAAACACCTTCTGTTAGTGAAAACAGGTAACTAATGTATGTCTTTCGTAACAGCGAGGTTTTGTAAAGCGGAAGTTCGAAAAACAGGAGACACCTGTACATACAAAATGCTGGAGGAACTTAGCAGGCCAGGCAGCATCTATGGAAAAAAGTAGTCGAGGTTTTGGGCCGAGACCCTTCCGCAGGACTGGAGAAAGAAAGATAAGGAGTAGATTTAAAAGGTGGGGAGGGGAGAGAGAAACACAAGGTGAAATGTGAAACCGGGAGGGGAGGGGTGAAGTTAAGAGCTGGGAAGTTGATTGGTGAAAGAGTTACAGGGCTGGAGAAAGGGGTAGGAGTCTGGTAGGAGAGAACAGAGGGCCATGGAGGAAAGAAAAGTGGCGGGGGGGCACCAAAGGGAGGTGATGAAGTAAGGAGACGAAGTGAGAGAGGGAAAGGGGATGGGGAATGGTGAAGGGGGGGGGGTGCCATTCCAGCATTTTCTATTTTCTTTTAATTTTAGGAGTTATGAAACTATAACCAAAGAACAGAGGAACACACACAAAATGCTGGAGGAACTCAGAAGGCCAGGCAGCATGTATGGAAAAAAGTACAGTTGACATTTCTGGCCGAGACCCTTCATCATACTTCCTCGACATCCTAACTGGAAGACCACAATCTGTACAGATCGGAAATAACATATCCACCTCGCTGACGATCAACACTAGTGCACCTCAGGGATGTGTGCTTAGCCCACTGCTCTACTCTCTCTACACCTATAACTGTGTGGCAAGGCATAGCTGAAATGCCATCTATAAATTTGCTGATGTCACAACTGCTGTTGGCAGAATTTCAGATGGTGGCAAGAGGGTCACAGGAGCAAGATACATCAGATAGTTGAGTAGTGTCACAGCAACAACCTTGCACTCAATATCAAGAAGACCAAAGAACTGATTGTGGACTTCAGAATGGGTAAGACAAGGAGTTCGAGGAGATTTGGTATGTCACCAAATTTCAATAGATGTAGCGCGGAGAGCATTCCGACTGGCTGCATCACTGTGTGGTATGTGGAAGCAATTGCACAGGACTGAGAATTGTAAACTCAGTCAGCTCCATCATGACACTGGCCTCTGTAGTATTCAGGACATCTTCAAGGAGCTATGCCTCAAAAAAGCGGCACCCATCATTAAGGACTCCCATCACCCAGGACATGGCATTTTCACTGTTACCATTGGGAAGGAGTTACAGAAGCCTGAAGGCACACACTCAGCGATTCAGGAATGGCTTTTCCCTTCTGTCATCAAATTTCTGAATGGACATTGAACTCATGGACTACCTCGTTAATTATACTGTAATTAGCAATTTTTTCTCTAGTATTATGTACTGCATATGTACTACATCTACTGCTGCTGAAAAGAGAACAAATTTCACAACATATGCCAAAGATTCTAATTCTGAGTTTATGTAATAATTCCTCATAATGCACCCTTTGGAGTCCTAATAAAACTACAAACATTGTACTACCTCTGAGACAAAATCTCTTTACTAAGATGTGCCGACATACCAGATGTCATTGAACCTGAGCTTTGTATAGCAGTGGTGCAGGTTCAACCCATACACCCATCAGCATGTACGGCCACTTCCTTAGGTGCTCCTGTACACCTGCCCACTTATGCAAATACCAATCATGTGGCAACAGCTCAACACATAAAAGCATGCAAACATGGTGAAGAGTTTCAGGTACTGATCAGATCAAACATCAGAATGGGGAAGAAATGTGATCTAAGTGACTTTCACTGTGGAATGATTGTTGGTGTTTGATGGGGTGGTTTGAATATCTCAGGATCTGCTGAGATTTTCACACACAACAGTCTCTAGGGTTTACAGAGAGTGGTGAGAAAGGCAAAAAAAACATCCAGTGAGCAGCAGCTCTGTGGGTGAAAACGCTGTGTTATTGAGAGAGGTCGGAGGAGATCAGCCAGATTTTTTCAAGTTGACAGGAAAACTATGGTAACTTAAAGAACCGCACATTATAACAACGCTGTGCAGAAATGCATCTCTGAGCATACAGTACATCGAACCTTGAAGGGGAAGGGTGACGGTAGCAGAAGGCCACACCAGTTCACACTCCTGTTGCCACCCCTGTACTATATAAACTGACGACTGAGTGTGTACATCAGAATTTCATCAGGTGCTTTGTTTATTCTCTGTTCTGTTCGCATCAATAGATGTATGTGCACAGCTGTAAATATCAGAAAATACTGGACCTACTCAGTACTTCAGGCCACATCTTAGAAAAGAAACAAAGGAAACACTTCAGATTGAAGACTCTGGAACTGGAAACGAGAAAAAAGATTGCTAGGCTGCACTCTCCCAATCTCCCTGCCATGGCCACCCAATCAGCATGGGCTTCTCAGGGATGTCATGAGAAGGTGATACACTAATAGGGTGGATTAATTTCCAAGAGAGATTTTGAAAGCAAGGCTTATTTTAAAGTGGTCCAAATATAAACCAGTGAGCAGAAACAAAACACGAACTATGACAACGTCAACAGGAAAAAACATGAGAGCATTCAGGTGTAATAAAAGCTTGCAATTGACAATTCACTTTGGAAATATAGCACAACTTCTGTCATCAGAGCTACCTTAGCAAAAAGTTTTCAGATAGGCTGTAAATTTAGGTACGATGTGTGAATAATATTTCTACCAAATAATCATGAGTTTTTGTCGTGAAAATAATGTAAGAACTCAATATCAACAGGAAATATTTGAAATGTTACTGCTCGCTTCTATTGTTTGCATGATTCTGTACTTTTGCCTTTCTCTGCGCATCAGGTGCTGGTCTTTATTTTTTTTAATTGGGTTGTTTTGGTTTTCCTGCTTTGTGGCTGAATGTAAGCAAACAAATCTCAAGGTTGTATAATTTATACATAATAAATAATAAATGTATTTGAAACTTCCAAACACAACACACAAGGGTTGAAGTTTTCAAGCCCTCCATTTTCATATATTATGCATCATATATTTTCAGTCTCCTCATAGAGGCTCCTAATGAAATTCGTGGAGTTCTGCTATAAAGATCTTCAGATTTCAACATAATGATAAAGATGCAAATACTTTATACTTTATTCTTTATACTTTATTGTCGCCAAACAATTGATACTAGAGCGTACAATCATCACAGCGATATTTGATTCTGCGCTTCGCGCTCCCTGGATTACAAATCGATAGTAAATATTAAAAAATTAAATTGTAAATCATAAATAGAAAATGGAAAAGGGAAAGTAAGGTAGTGCAAAAAAACCGAGAAGCAGGTCCGGATATTTGGAGGGTACGGCCCCGATCCGGGTCAGGATCCGTTCAGCAGTCTTATCACAGTTGGAAAAAAGCTGTTCCCAAGTCTGGCCGTACAAGTCTTCAAGCTCCTGAGCTTTCTCCCGGAAAGAAGAGGGATGAAAAGTGTGTTGGCTGGGTGGGTCGTGTCCTTGATTATCCTGGCAGCACTGCTCCGACAGCGTGTGGTGTAAATTATTCAATGTATTCAAAATCTCTAGCATTCAGATGACTTAAACAAGCTTCCAAATGTTCATGTAGTGTAGGAATTGCACATCTCCGTAAACATGTTATTTTTGGTACCCTGCTCAATATTTATTTAATATTACACTTGATAAAGGTGTATAAGATGATGAGAGGCATTGATCGTGTGGATAGTCAGAGGCTTTTTCCCAGGGCTGAACTGGCTATCACAAGAGGGCACAGTTTTAAGATGTTTGGAAGTAGGTTCAGAGAAGATGTCAGGGGTAAGTTTTTTATGCAGAGAATGGTGAGTACGTGGAATGGGCTGCTGGCGACGGTGGTGGAGGTGGAAACAATAGGGTTTTTTAAGAGACTCCTGGATAGGTACATGGAGCTTAAGAAAATAGAGGGCTATGGATAACCCTAGGTAATTTCTAAACTAAGTACATGTTCGGCACAGCATTGTGGGCCAAAGGGCCTGTACTATGCTGTACGTTTTCTGTGTTTCTATCGATGTTTAACTTTGAGGCAAGAATATCTGTTCCTACAGACATTGGTGCAGAAATTCCTCTTAGCCAAGAAGCATTAGGTATATTAAATCAGCTGTGTCTGTCAGAGCGATGAGCATCTGTGTGAGAGGAGGCAAATGGCTGTGCAGTGCAGGGGCTGTGGGTGGCAATAGACACTCACAATCAACCTTAACTAAGGTGAGAGAATTGTACAGCTGGACAGTTGGGTGGGTGTTCTTTTGCAAGTCGCTTTTAATTTTCAGTGAAGTAAGCCTCACATCATATACCTTTGTATGTCTTTCTGCGTAATCGAATCATGCCAACTGCAAGTCATACACATACAGTGGAATGTTCCACTATTTCCTACCTCCATGCATATGTCATGCAGGACACAGAGATAAAAGTTCAAACTTTATTGCTGTGTACTCAATCATACTTTGACTGGTTTTCCAATAAAATTCCATTGTAAACTTTGTGTTTTTCAGTAGAAATGTTTACACTGAAAATCCAAAAAAAAACTGCAGATGTGATAAATCTGCTTTAAAATTAGAAAAGTGAAAGTGGAAATTACTCAGGAAGTCAGGCAGCGCCCAAAAATGAGGAAAATGCTTAACGTTTAGGATGAACAACTTTGCAGAGATTTTTGCACTGAAATGCTAGCTGTTATTTCTCTCCACAGATATGATCTGACCTGCTGAATGTTTTCAAAATTTTCTGTTAGACTATTTTGTTGCTTCCAGTTTAGGTGAGTCTAGAACTAGGGGACATAGCCTCAAGATTCTGGGGAGTAGATTTAGGATGGAGATAAGGAGGAACTGCTTTTCCCAGAGAGTGGTGAATCTGTAGAATTCTTGTCCCAATGAAGCAGTGGAAGCTACCTCAGTAAACATATTTAAGACAAGGTTGGATAGATTTTTGCATAGTTGGGGAATTAGGGTTACAGGGGAAAAGCAGGTAGGTGGAGATGAGTCCATGGCTAGATCAGCCATGATCTCACTGAATGGTGGAGCAGGCTCAATGGGCCAGATGGTTTAATCCTGCTCCTATTTCTTATGGTCTTATACTCTGTATATATGTGCAATTTGAGCAGAGATAGAGCAATGCCAGTAGGATCTCACTTGCTTTACTTTTTAATATTAGCAGCTGCTGAGCAACTGAACCTCAGCAGGAACTCAATTTAGTGGTCTGTCTGATTAATGTTGTACTGTCCTTTACAATACTGACAGCTTGATGCCAGGTGGCAAATCCTTTGGAGTCCTGTCAACCTTGGGTTTTCACCAATGAACACTTATTCCTTTGGTTGTTTTGATTTTGTTATTAATAAAAGGAACAACACCAAGTTCATGTAGAAGTGCCTCCTGTATTCCGTGGCCTGATGTCAATGAAACACCATGTGCTTGGGTTGCGATGTAATATTCACTTCTTGCCAGGAAACAAGCAGGTAGTACAGAATTGACTGATTATAAAAACAAATACCTGGGCAGATTCAATATGTTTCAAATAGTAATACTGCTACCACAAAGTGTAGTCCCTACTTGGACCCAGTGAAATAATATTGTAAATTCGGCCGGCTGCAATTATAGTTTAGTTTGGCCTTTTTATAAAACAGCTTTGTTTTCAACAATTCTAAACTTACCCAGCGTTCCGAGGACCCAACGCATCTCAGACTGAAATCATGCTTGCACATTCATCTGCACCATTTGTCTTCCCATTGTTACATTTTTAACATATTTACTTGCATCAACTCCTCTGAAGGGAGCCCCTCATCGAGCAACACCAACAAAATGCTGAAGGACTGCATGAAGTATCCTGATGAGGGGTCTCAGCCCAGATGCTCCCTGAGTTTCTCCAGCATTTTGTGTGTGTTGCTTTGGAATTCCAGCATCTGCAGAATTCCTTGTGTTTGTGACCTCATCCAGCATTCACAAAAAAAAAATTGTAAGATATATAGGAACAGAATTAGGACATTTAGGTCTTCGATTCTGCTCTGCCATTTCATCATGGCTGATCCAATTTCCTGCCTTCTCCCCATCTCACTTGATGCCCTGACCAATCAAGAATCTATCAACCTTTGCGTTAAAAACACATAAAAGACTTCGCCTCCATAGCTGCCTATGGCAAAGAATTCCACAGATTTATCACTCTCTGGCTAACTAACTTGCTCTCCTCTCCATTCTAAAATGATGCCCTCTATTCTGAGGCTGTGTCCTCTGGTCTTGGAGTCTCACAGCATAGGAAACATCCTCTCCACAATCACCCTATCAAAGACTTTCACCATTGGATAGGTTTCAATGAGGTCAGTCCTTATTCTTCTGAATTCCAATGAGTACATGTCCAGAGCCATTAAACACTTCATATGATAAGCCATTAAATACAGGAATTTTTTTCATGAACCTCCTATGAACCCTCTCCAGTTTCAGCACATTCTTTCTCAGATAAGGGCCCAAACCTGCTCAGAAAACTCCAAGTGAGGCCTCGCCAGTGCTTTATGAAGTTTCAACATTACATCTTTGCTTTTCTATTCTAGTCCTCTTGAAATGAATGCTAACATTGCATTTACCTACCTCACCACAGACTCAACCTGCAAATTAACCTTTAGGGAATCCTGCACAAGGACTCCCAAGTCCTTTCACATCTCACTTTTTGTATTTTCTCTCCATTTAGAAAATAGACAAGCCTTTCATTTCTTCTATCAAGATGCATGACCATACACTCCCTGACACTGAATTCCATCTGCCATTTCTCTGCCCATTCTCCTAATCTGTCTAAGTCCTTCTGTAGACTCTCTACTTCCTCAAAACTACCTGCCCCTCCACCTATCTTCATATCGTCTGCAAACTTTGTAACAAAGCAATCAATTCCATCATCGAAATCATTGACATAGAATGTAAAAAGAATTGGTCCCTACACCGACGCCTGTGGCTGGCAGCCAACCAAAAAAGGCTCCTTTATTCCCACTGTTTTCCTACTGCCAATCAGCCACTGCTTTATTCATGCTGGAATCTTTCCTGTAATACCACAGGCTTGTAGCTTGTTAAGCAGCCTCATGTGTGGCACTTTGTTAAAGGCCTGAAAATACAAGTACACAACATCATCTGATTCTTCTTTGTCTATTTCTTCAAAGAATTCCAACAGGTTTATCAAACAACAGGAATTCTGCAGATGCTGGAAATTCAAGCAACACACATAAAAGTTGCTGGTGAACGCAGCAGGCCAGGCAGCATCTGTAGGAAGAGGTGCAGTCGACGTTTCAGGCCGAGACCCTTCGTCAGGACTAACTGAACAACATTTTCCCTTGAGGAAACCATGCCGACTTTATCATGTGCTTCCAAGTACCCTGAAGACCTCATCCTTAATAAACGACTCCAACTTCTTGACATTGAAGTCAGTCAAACTGGCCTATGGTTTCCTTTCTTCTGCCTCCCTCCCTTCTTGAAGAGTGGAGTGGCATTTGCAATTGGTCAACTGGTCATTACCTCATTGTCCTCTGTGAACACTTGCTGCATGAAAATTTGTCCAAAGTTGCAACATTTAAGTTAATTTCCCCAAACAGTAAGCTGAACAACACTGTTTGCATGGAGTACTGTGCCAACTCAGTAGATCCGTTCCTGCACAAGTCTGGCGAAGAGCTTTAAAAACCCAGTTTCCATAAAAGATGAGGAACGGCGATCTTCATAGCAGTCATAGAGTCCATTCTCTCGTCCAGATGTGTGACATGGACACTCACCAAGACTATGCGAAAATCTCTAGATGGTTGCTATACACAAATGCTCCAGATGGCTCTTGACGTGTGTTGGCAATAGCACATGATGAACGTTGAGCTCTATGACGACCTACCGATGCTCACCACTAAAATCGAGGCGAGAAGACTGCAACTAGCAGAGCACTGTCTATGCCACCCCGAGCTACCTGCCAGCCTAGTCATAATAGGGGAGCCCAAGCATGGGAGGATGAACCCTGGGCGCCCTCCCAAGACTATGGTCAACACGCTCCTAGAAGACAGCGGTGCGGCTAATGTAGATGAACTGAACACACTGATGAGGGAGAGGGAGAAGTGGAGAGTCCGTCATCATGCCTGACGCCAGCGCCCTAGGCCTGAGTCATAGTAGTTCCATAAAAGAGGGATAACATCTACTGGAGCAGCCATTGTCTGAGTGCTCTGAGTCCGAATGGTAAGGCTTTGGCTCAACAAGGCTTCGGTGAGAAGAGGCGGAGGAAAGGTAAGTAGGGAAGTTCATTCCTTATTTCTTATTTCCTATTTCATTCTTGAGAGAATGGGGGTATGACTACAGGGCTTGTGTTCTGATCTGGGTCTCAGATGTGGGATTTTCGGAAGACTACCAGTCTCCCCGATGACCATATCTGCACAAGGTGCATCGAGATGCAACTCCTTAGAGACTGTGTTAGGGAACTGGAGCTGCAGTTCAATGACCTTCAGTTTGTCAGGGAAAGTGAAGCCGTGATAGACAGGAGCCACAGGAAGGTAGTTACCCCAGGGGTACAGGAGACAGATAAATGGATGACTGTCAGGAGAGGGAACAATGTCAGACAGTGGAGAGCACCCCTGTGGAAGTCCTCCTTAACAATAAGTACTCCAGTTTGAGCACTGTTGGAAAGGGAAGGGGTGGGAGATCTACCTGGGGGAAGCAACAGTGGCCGTGCCTATGGCACTGAGTCTGGCCCTGTGGCTCAGAACGGTAGGGAACCAAGAGGATGGTGGCAGTAATAGGGGACTTCATAGTTAGGGGCCAGATAGACATTTCTGTGGATGTGAAAAAGAAACACAGATGCTAATTTGCCTCCCAGATGCCAGGGTCCGCAATGTTTCTAAACGTGTCCACAATATCCTGAAAAGGGAGGGTGAGCAGCAGGAAGCTGTGGTACATATCAGTACCAATGACATCAGTAGAAAAAGGGAGAATGTTCTGAAAAAGAACAGAGCGAGTTAGGAAGGAAACCAAGAAGCAGGATCTCGAGGGTAGTAATCTTAAGATTGCTGCTTGTGCCACATGACAGTGAGGATAGGAATAGAATGAGGTGGCAGATAAACACATGGCTGAAGAATTGGAGCAGGAGCAGGGATTCAGATTACTGGATCATTGGGACCTCTTCTGGGGCAGGTGTGAGCCATACAAAAGGGACAGGTAGCACATGAATCCCGAAGGGATTACTGTCCTTGCAGGCAGATTTACTGGAGCTGTTGGGAGTGGTTTGAACTAATATGACGGGGGATGGGAACCACTATGATAGAGATGGGGATGAGCCAGCAGGTTTACAAGTAGATGAAGGGTGTAACATGACTGTAAGGAAGGACAAGCCAATAATTGCGTACAAATGCAGACAAAGCAAAGAGTTCAATTGTACCACAGAGGCAAAATTCAAAAGGGCGAAGAATGCAGGACTGAAGGTGCTGTATTGAAACGTGTGCAGCATTCAGAATGAAGTGGATGAACCTGTGGGGCTATTACAAATTGGTCGGTATGACATTGTGGGCATCACTGAGTCGTGGCTGATAAAAAGCCATAGTTGGGAGCTTAACATTAAAGGATGTACTTTGTATTGAAAGGACAGGCACCATAGGTAGTGGTGTGGCTTTGTTAGTAAGAGAAAGGAAAGGAAGTTGCTTTTTAAACTCACCAGAGGGCATCAACTTTTTGCTGTTGATATGTCTGTAGCAGGCAATTTCTTTTTTACGAGGTTGAGTTGCAAGCTCGACGCTCAACCCAGCACGGATTGGAAAGTGGCCAGGGTTGGATTCGAACTCGGGAGCCTTCGCTCCAAAGTCTGGCGCTGATGCCACTACGCCACCAGCCGGCCTATTGTTAGTAAGAGATGGAATTATATTTTTAGAAAGAGGTGAAATAGGGTCAGAGGATGTTGAATCTTTGTAGATGGAGTTAAGAAACTGAAGGGTAAAAAAAAACATTCTGGACATCGTATATTGGCCTCCAAATAGTCGCCAAGATGTGTAGTTAAGATTGCAAAGGGAGCTGGGAAAGGCATGTAATAAGAGTAAAGTCACAATTGTACTGGGGGCTTAAATATCCAAGAGGTTTGGGAAAATCCTGTTGGTGTCGGATCACAAGACAGGGAATTTGTTGAATGCCTACAAGATGGCTTTTTAGAGCAGCTTGTGCTTGAGCCAACTAGAGAAAAGGCTATCTTAGATTGGGTGTTGTATCATAACTCAGATCTTATCAGGGAGCTAAATGTAAAGGAAGTATGATTGAATTCATACTGCAAATTTGAGAGGGAGAAGCATGAGTCACAGGTATCAGTATCACAATGCAATAAAGGGAATTACAGAGGCATGAGAGAGGAGCTTTCCCAGGTGAATTGCAGGAGGATACTGGTGGGGATGATGGCACAGCAAATATGGCTGAACTTTGCAGAAATAGTGCACAAGATGCAGCATAGATAAGTCCCACAGAAGAAGTTGTTCTCAAACGGCAGAGCTAGGCAACCATGGCTGACAAGAGAAGTTGAGCACTGCATTAAAAAATAAGGAAAGGCAAAAAAAGGGCAAAACTAAGATAGCAAAAGTGAGTGGGAAGTTGGATGATTGGGAAGCTTTTAAAATCCAATAAGAGGAAACTAAAAAAGCTATAAGAAGGGAAAAGATGAGATATGAGGGCAAACTAGCAGATAATTTAAAGCAGGGGACTAAAAGCTTTTTCAGTTATATAAAGAATAATAGGAGGTGAGAGTTGACATTAGACCACTGGAAAATTAGACCACAGGAGGTAGTAATAGTGGCAGATGAACTTAACGAGTACCTTGCATCAGTCTTCTCTGTTCAAGACACTAGCAGTGTGCCAGAGGTTCGTGAGTATCAGGGAGCAGGAGTGAGTGCCATTGCTAATACAAAGGATTAAGTGCTAGGAAAATTCAAAGGTCTTAAGCTGGATAAATCACCTGGACCAGATGGACTACATCCCAGAGTGCTGAGCGAGGTGCTGAAGAAATTTCTGGTGTACTGGTCATGATCTTTCAAGAATCATTTGATTCTGGCATGGTCCCTGAGGACTGGAAGATTGCAAATGTCCCAGAAGGTTAATTTACAGGTAGAGGCTGTAGTAAAGAAGGCAAATCAGCCCTGACGAAGGTGCTTGGCCTGAAACGTCGACTGTGCTTCTTCCTATGGATGCTGCCTGGCCTGCTGCGTTCCACCAGCATTTTGTGTATGTTGCTTGAATTTCCAGCATCTGCAGATTTCCTCATGAAATGCAATTTGGCATATATTTCAAGGGGAATAGAATATAAAAGCAAGGAGATAATGCTGAGGCTTTATAAGACATTAGACGAGCCGCACTTGGAGTATTGTCAACAGTTTTGGGCCCATTATCTCAGAATGGGTGTGTTGTCATTGGAGAGTCCAGAGGAGTTTCCCAAGGATAATTCTGGGAATAAAGGGGTTAGCATATGAGGAGTGTTTGGCAGCTTTGGGCCTGTACTCACTGGTATTTAGAAGAGTGCGTGGGGATCTCATTGCAACCTACCAAATGTTGAAAGGACGAGATAGGTTGGATGTGGTGAGGATGGGGACATCCAGAACTAATGGGCACAGCTTCAAAATTGAGTGGGTGACCTTTTAGACAGAGGTAAGGAGGAGCATTTTTAGCCAGAGAGTAGTGAATCTGTGGAAGGCCAAGTCTGTGGGTATATTTAACGAGGACGTTGATAGTTTTCTGATCGATCAGGGCATCAAAGGATATGGCAAGAAGGCAGGTGTATGGGGTTGATTGGGATCTGGGATCAGCCATGGTGGACTGTCGGAGCAGACTCGATGGGCTGAATGGCCTAATTTTGCTCCCATGTTCTATCTCCACCCACCACACCTACTTTATCATTTCCTCTCATTCACCTTATGAACAGGCAGTCCTGTGCCTCGTGTCACTTTACGGACATAATCCAATCGACGTATTTAAACTATCTTTATTTATATATTTTTTATGATTATTCATATTTATTGTATTCTTTATCATTGTGTTCTTCATTTTATTGTGTTTTTTGTTGTGCTGCAGTGCTTGCAACACTGTGTGTCCGACAGAGTGATCAGCAGCACTGGGGCTCCACAGGGGACTGTCTTGTCTCCCTTTCTCTTCACCATTTACACCTCGGACTTCAACTACTGCACAGAGTCTTGTCATCTTCAGAAGTTTTCAGATGACTCTGCCATAGTTGGATGCATCAGCAAGGGAGATGAGGTTGAGTACAGGGCTACTGTAGGAAACTTTGTCACATGGTGTGAGCAGAATTATCTGCAGCTTAATGTGAAAAAGACTAAGGAGCTGGTGGTAGACCTGAGGAGAGCTAAGGTACCGGTGACCCCTGTTTCCATCCAGGGGGTCAGTGTGGACATGGTGGAGGATTACAAATACCTGGGGATACGAATTGACAATAAACTGGACTGGTCAAAGAACACTGAGGCTGTCTACAAGAAGGGTCAGAGCCGTCTCTATTTCCTGAGGAGACTGAGGTCCTTTAACATCTGCCGGACGATGCTGAGGATGCTCTACGAGTCTGTGGTGGCCAGTGCTATCACGTTTGCTGTTGTGTGCTGGGGCAGCAGGCTGAGGGTAGCAGACACCAACAGAATCAACAAACTCATTCGTAAGGCCAGTGATGTTGTGGGGATGGAACTGAACTCTCTCTCGGTGGTGTCTGAAAAGAGGATGCTGTCTAAGTTGCATGCCATCTTGGTCAATGTCTCCCATCCACTACATAATGTACTGGGTGGGCACAGGAGTACATTCAGCCAGAGACTCATTCCACCGAGATGCAACACAGAGCGTCATAGGATGTCATTCCTGCCTGTGGCCATCAAACTTTACGACTCCTCCTTTGGAGGGTCAGACACCCTGAGCCGATAGACTGGCCCTGGACTTATTTCATAATTTACTGGCATAATTTACATATTACTATTTAACTATTTATGGTTCTATGACTATTTATTATTTATGGTGCAACTGTAATGAAAACCAATTTCCCCCTGGGATCAATAAAGTATGACTATGACTATGATCCAGAGTAACATTTATTCTGTTTTCCTTTACACTTGTGTATTGGAAATGACATTAATCTTTACATAATGGGAGGTGGTCGCACCCATTAGATTAGCTGCCTCAAATTCGGTCTGTGGTCAGGGACAAGAGGGTGTGACTGCGAGTGAGGTGGGTAGTGGAATCTAAGAGACATTGCTGGAGGAGCCTCAGCCCTTGAGCTTGTCCAACACATCTGAGATTCTTGCTCCCTGTGTGGATGAGAATGGGGGCTGTATTTGATGATGAGCAACCTAACTGTGTCACTGTAGTTCAAGAGGGGGGAAGAAGGAGAAATGTAGAGCTACTTGGGGATACTACAGTCAGGGGAATAGACAGAGTTCTCTGTTGTGAGGATAGAGTTGCTGCCTGGTGCCTGAGTTCCGGACATCTTATCTGACCTGCAGAGGAATTTGCAGTGGGAGGGGAACAATCCAGTTGTCGTGGTCCATGTGGGTAACAACCACATAGGTAGAATGAGGAAAGAGGCTCTGCTGAGGGAATCTGAGCAGCTAGGAACAAATGAAAAAGCTTAACCAAAAAGGTAGTAATTTCTGGATTGCTACCTGAGCCATGTGCAAATTGGCATAGGGTCAAGAAGATGAGAGAGTTAAATGTGTGGCTGAAGGATTGGTGTAGGAGAACTGTGTTTGAATTCATGGGAAACTGGCACCAGTATTGGGGCAGGTGGGAGCTGTACCAATGGGATGGGCTCCACCTAAATCGTGATGGGACCTGGATCCTGGTGAATAACATAACTAGGGCTGTGGATAGGGCTTTAAACTAAACAGTAGTGGGATGGATTCAACAGATCAGAAAAGTATGGATAAAATAAAAAAGAAAAGATAAAGAAAAAACAAAAAATAAAAAAGAGGAAAGAAAGAGTGGAGTGAAGAAAAGTCAAGTGCAAAAGAGTAAAAGATTATAAGAGTTTAAAAGCACAATGAGTGTAAGGGCACTTTATTTGAATGCCCTAGTACTTGAAACTAGATCAGTGAACTTGTGGCTCAATTCAATACCAAGACGTATGACTTAATGGCCATTACAGAGATGTGGTTGCAGGGTGGAGAGGATTGGAAATTAAATATCCAAGGGTATCAGGAAGGTAAGGAGGTTGGGCAGCGCTCTTAATTAAAGATGAGATCAGGGCGATAGTGAGAGACGATATAAGATCTAAGGAGCAGGATGTTGAATCCATCTGGGTAGAGATTAGGAATGGTAAAGAGAAAGAATCACTGGTGGGAGTTGTCTATTGGCCAACGAATAATAACACTATAGTGGTACAGGCAAAAAACAGAGAAATATCTGAGGCATGACAGACTGGAACAGCAGTTATCATGGGGAACTTCAACTTGCAGATAGACTGGATGAATCAAGCTGGTCAAGGCAGCCTTGAGGAGGACTTCATAGAGTGCATCCGTGAAGGCTTTCTGGAACAGCATATTACTGAACCTACAAGGGAACGTGCTATCTTTTGGATCGGGACTACAGAGCGTCGTGGGAGCTGAATTCTGAAGGAAGGCAGTTTTTTTAAAAACTTCTTCGAGTGTAAGAAGGACGAGACTGCGCAGGCGCGTGACATCAACAGGACAGAGCGGAGAGTTTAAAAAGGCAGGTTGCAGCCAACGGCTCTCTTTTGGATCGGGACAACAGAGCGGTGTGGGAGCTGAATTCTGAAGGAAGGCAGTTTTTTAAAAAACTTCTTCGAGTGCAAGAAGGACGAGACTAGGCAGGCACGTGACGTCAACAGGACAGCGCGGAGAGTTTAAAAAGGAGACCACCCTATACAGCGGGCAGCGGAGTGAGTTGGAGCAGAGTGTAGGGCTTTGGCTTCAATGGGCTTCGACAGTAAACTGGAAGAGGCGAGAGCGAAGCGCCAACTCTTTCTGTCCTCCTCCCCCCCCCTTTCGCTAATCGACCCGGACAGACAGGAACAGCAGGGCTCTCACAGCTAACGGTACGAGCTAACGGTTTAAAAAGTGCGTTTGTTTGGCGAGGTAAGTGGGTGAGTAGACTTATTTTTCCTGTTTCATTCCTGTAGAATTAGATAGCATGCCTGCAGGGTTAGTGCTTTGTTCAGGGTGTCAGATGTGGGAATCCTGGGAGACCTCCAGCCTCCCTGATGGCCACATCTGCGCCAGGTGCACCGAGATGCAGCTCCTCAGAGACCGTGTTAGGGATCTGGAGCTGCAGCTTGATGACCTACTGCTTATCAGGGAAAGTGAAGAGGTGATAGACAGGAGCTACAGGGAGGTAGTCATCCCTAGGCTACGGGGGTCAGAAAACTGGGTCACTGTCAAGAGAGGGAAGGGAAATGCCCGGATAGTGGAGAGCACCCCTGTGGCTGTCCCCCTCAGCAACAAATATCTCGTTCTGGATGCTGTTGAGGGGGATGACCTGACGGGGAACGGCCATGGTGACCAGGTCTCTGGTACTGAGCCTGGCGCTGTTGTGCAGGAGAGAAGAAGGGAGAAGAGAAATGCGGTAGTCATAGGGGATTCCATAGTTAGGGGAACGGACAGGAGATTCTGTGAGCCTGATAGAGACACCCGCATGGTGTGTTGCCTCCCAGGTGCCGGGGTACGGGATGTCTCCAATCGGGTCCATAATATTCTGAAGGGGGAGGGTGAGCAGCCAGTTGTCTTGGTACATGTTGGTACCGATGACATAGAGAGGACAAAGGAGGAGGTCCTGAAGAG
The DNA here is from genome assembly GCF_963921235.1 of Mobula hypostoma. Lineage (NCBI taxonomy): Eukaryota > Metazoa > Chordata > Chondrichthyes > Myliobatiformes > Myliobatidae > Mobula > Mobula hypostoma. The sequence goes on along the minus strand of NC_086099.1, from coordinate 111,459,349 downwards.
AGATTTCCAGGAGTTAGGAAGGAAGCTGAGAAGCAGGACCTCCAGGGTAGTAATCTCGGGATTGCTACCTGTGCCACATGCTGGTGAGGGCAAGAATAGTAGGATCAGACAGATGAATGCGTGGCTGAGAGACTGGTGTAGGGGGCAGGGTTTCAGATTCTTGGATAATTAGGACTCTTCTGGGGGAAGTATGATCTGTTCAAAAAGGACAGGTTACACCTGAACCTGAAGGGGACCAATATCCTGGCGGGAAAGTTTAATAGAGCTGTTAGGGAGGGTTTAATCTAATTTGGCAGGGGGATGGAATCGGAATGATAGAGTGGAGGAAGGGGAAAACAGAAATAATTCTAAGATAGTGAGCAGTAAAGATGTCAGGAAAGACAGGCAGGAGATGGGGCAAATTTGTAGCCATTGGGATGAGTTGCAGTGAAATCAAAGCGAAAAATATCAAATTCTGGTCTTAAGGTGTTATACTTAAATGCACACAGCATAAGGAATAAGGTGGATGATCTTGTCGTACAGCTACAGATTGGCAGGTATGGTATTGTGGCCATCACTGATACCTGGCTAAAGGATGCATGTCTCTGGGAGCTGAACGTCCAAGGACACACGGTGTATCGGAAGGATAGCAAGGTAGGCAGAGGGGGAGGCGTGGCTTTATTGGTAAGAAATGATATTAAATCATTAGAAAGAGGTGATATAGGATCGGAAGGTGCAGAATCTTTATGGGTTGAGCTAAGAAATAGCACGGGTAAAAGAACTCTGATGGCAGTTATTTATAGGCCTCCAAACAGCTGCAGGGATGTGGACAACAAATTACAACTGGAAATAGAAAAGGCTTGTCAGAAGGGCAGTGTTATGATAATTGTGGGGAATTTTAACATGCGAGTGGATTGGGAAAATCAGGTCGGCACTGGATCTCAACAGAGAGAATTTGTAGAATGTCTACGAGATGGCTTTTTAGAACAGCTTGTTGTTGAGCCCACTAGGGGATCGGCTGTACTGGATTGGGTATTGTGTAATGAACCGGAGGTGATTAGAGAGATTGAGGTGAAGGAACCCTTAGGAGGCAGTGATCATAACATGATTGAGTTCACTGTGAAATTTGAAAAAGAGAAGCTGAAATCTGATGTGTCGGTATTTCAGTGGAGTAAAGGAAATTACACTGGCATGAGAAAGGAACTGGCCAAAGTTGACTGGAAAGGGACACTGGCGGGAAAGACAGCAGAGCAGCAGTGGCTGGAGTTTATGCGAGAAGTGATGAAGGTGCAAGACAGGTATATTCCAAAAAAGAAGAAATTTTTGAGTGGATAAAGGATGCAACCGTGGTTGACAAGAGAAGTCAAAGCCAAAGTTAAAGCAAAGGAGAGGGCATACAAGGAAGCAAAAACTAGTGGGAAGACAGAGGATTGGGAAGTTTTTAAAACCTTACTAAAGGAAACCAAGAAGGTCATTAAGAGGGAAAAGATTAACTATGAAAGGAAGCTAGCAAATAATATCAAAGAGGATACTAAAAGCTTTTCCAAGCATATAAAGGGTAAAAGACAGGTGAGAGTAGATATAGGACCGATAGAAAATGATGCTGGAGAAATTGTAATGGGAGATAAGGAGATGGCAGAGGAACTATAACGAGTATTTTGCATCAGTCTTCACTGAGGAAGACATCAGCAGTATACCGGACACTCAAGGGTGGCAGGGAAGAGAAGTGTGCGTAGTCACAATTACGACAGAGAAAGTACTCAGGAAGCTGAATAGACTGAAGGTAGATAAATCTCCCGGACCAGATGGAATGCACCCTCGTGTTCTGAAGGAAGTAGCTGTGGAGATTGCGGAGGCATTAGCGATGATCTTTCAAAAGTCGATAGATTCTGGCATGGTTCTGGAGGACTGGAAGATTGCAAATTTCACTCCGCTATTTAAGAAGGGGGCAAGGAAGCAAAAAGGAAATTATAGACCTGTTAGCTTGACATCGGTGGTTGGGAAGTTGTTGGAGTCGATTGTCAAGGATGAGATTACCTGGAGGCATATGAAAAGATAGGCAGAACTCAGCATGGGTTCCTTAAAGGAAAATCCTGCCTGACAAACCTATTACAATTTTTTGAGGAAATTACCAGTAGGCTAGACAAGGGAGATGTAGTGGATGTTATATATTTAGATTTTCAGAAGGCCTTTGACATGGTGCCACACATGAGGCTACTTAACAAGATAAGAGCCCATGGAATTACGTGAAAGTTACATACGTGGATAGAGCGTTGGCTGATTGGCAGGAAACAGAGAGTGGGTATAAAGGGATCCTATTCTGGTTGGCTGCCGGTTACCAGTGGTGTTCCACAGGGGTCCGTGTTCAGGCCGCTTCTTTTTACATTGTACATCAACGATTTGGATTATGGAATAGATGGCTTTGTGGCTAAGTTTGCTGACGATACGAAGATAGGTGGAGGGGCCGGTAGTGCTGAGGAAACGGAGAGTCTGCAGAGAGACTTGGATAGATTGGAAGAATGGGAAGAGAAGTGGCAAATGAGGTACAATGTTGGAAAGTGTATGGTTATGCACTTTGGCAGAAAAAAAAACGGGCAGACTATTATTTAAATGGAGAAAGAATTAAAAGTTCGGAGATGCAACGGGACTTGGGAGTCCTCATACAGGATACCCTTAAAGTTAACCTCCAGGTTGAGTCAGTAGTGAAGAAGGCGAATGCAATGTTGGCATTCATTTCTAGAGGAATAGAGTATAGGAGCAGGGATGTGATGTTGAGGCTCTATAAGGTGCTGGTGAGACCTCACTTAGAGTACTGTGGGCAGTTTTGGTCTCCTTATTTAAGAAAGGATGTGCTGACGTTGGAGACAGTACAGAGAAGATTCACTGGAATGAATCCGGGAATGAGAGGGTTAACATATGAGGAACGTTTGTCCGCTCTTGGACTGTATTCCTTGGAGTTTAGAAGAATGAGGGGAGACCTCATAGAAATATTTCGAACGTTGAAAGGCATGGACAGAGTGGATGTGGCAAAGTTGTTTCCCATGATGGGGGAGCCTAGTACGAGAAGGCATGACTTAAGGATTGAAGGGCGCCCATTCAGAAGAGAAATGCGAAGAAATTTTTTTAGTCAGAGGGTGGTGAATCTATGGAATTTGTTGCCACGGGCGGTAGTGGAGGCCAAGTCACTGGGTGTATTTAAGGCAGAGATTGATAGGTATCTGAGTAGCCAGGGCATCAAAGGTTATGGTGAGAAGGCGGGGGAGTGGGACTAAATGGGAGAATGGATCAGCTCATGATAAAATGGAGGAGCAGACTCGATGGGCTGAATGGCTGACTTCTGCTCCTTTGTTTTATGGTCGTATGGTCTATGGTCTTATCTTAGATCTGGTCCTGTGCAATGAGACAGGTAAAATTAGTTTTCTTGCAGCTAGGGATCCTCTTGGAAAGAGTGATCACAGTATGACTGGATTTCTCATACAAATGGAGGTTGCAATAGTTCAATCTAAAACCAGTGTATTATGCCTAAACAATGGAGACTACAATGGGATGAGGGAGATTTGGCTAGTGTAGACTGGGAACACAGGTGGGACAGTTGAGGAACAGAGGAACTCTTTCAAAGAGATTTTTCTAGAATATACTCAACAGAAGTATATTCCAGTTGAAAGCAAGGACAGTAAGGGTGGGGAAAGCCAGCCTTGGATAACTAAGGAAATAAAAGAAGGCATTAAACTAAAAGCTTGTGCATACAAAGTTGTCAAGAGTAGTAGGAAACTGAAAGATTGGGAAAACTTTGAACATCAACGAAATACCACTAAACAAGCAATAAAGAAACAGAAGCTAAATTATGAAAATAAACCAGCACAATATATAAATGCAGATAGTGTAAGTTTTTATAATTACATAAAGTGGAAAAAGGTGACTAAAGTGAATGTAGGTACCTTGGAGGATGAGAAGGGGGAAGGGATATTGGGTAATGAGGAAATGGTCAAAGCTTTTAATGACTATTTTGTGTCAGTCTTCATGGTGGAGGACACATCTAACATGCCAAAGAGAGATGTTATGGATGAGATGGGAGGTGAGGACCTCGATACAATAACTATCACTAAAGAGGTAGTTCTGAGCAAACCTGTGGGCCTGAAGATAGTTAAGTCCCTGGTCCTGATGGAATGCATCCCAGGGTAATGAAGGAAAGGGCAGAAGTTATGGTACAGGTTTTGGTGATAATTTACCAAAATTCTCTGGGCTCTGGGCAGGTCCTGGTGAATTGGAAGATGGCAAATGTCATGACTCTGTTAAAAAAATGATGTAAGCAAAAGGCAGGTAACTATAGGCCAGTTAGTTTACTCTGTAGTTGGGAAAAAATGCTTGAAGCTATCATTAAAGAAGGAGGCATCTGGAAAGAAATGGATCCATCAGGCAGACACAGCATGGATTCAGCAAAGGCAGGTCCTGTCTGTCAAACTTACTGGAGTTCTTTCAGGATATAACGAGCGTAGTGGATAGAGGGGAACAGATAGGTATTATTTATCTGGATTTCTAGAAGGCGTTTGATAAGGTGCCACATAAAAGATTTCTCCATAAGATAAGATTGCATAGAGCTGGGGTGATGTATTAGCATGGATAGAGGATTGGTTAACTAATAGAACGCAGAGAGTGGGATACATGGGTTTTATAGCGATCAGCAATCAGTGGTGAGCGGTGTGCCTCAAGGGTCAGTGCTGGGCCCGCAAATGTTCACGATATACATTAACAATCTGGAAGAAGGGTCCGAGTGTAGTGTATCAAAGTTTGCTGATGATATTAAATTGAGTGGAAAAGCAAATTGTGCAGAAAGTATGGAGGTCTGCAGGGAGATATAGATAGGTTAAGTAGTAGGCAAGGGTCTGGAAGATGGAGTACACTGCTGGTAAATGCAAGGTCATCCACTTTGGAAGATAAAATGAAAGAGAAGATTCTCATTTCAATGGTAAAAAATTGCAGCACGCTGCTGTGCAGAGGGACTTGGGAGTGCTTGTGCATGAATCACAAAAGGTTGGTTTGCAAGTACAGCAGGCTATCAAGAAGACAAATGGTATGTTGGCCTTCATTGCTAGAAGGATTGAATTTAAGAGCAAGGAGGTTATGCTGCAATTGTACAGGGTACTGGTGAGGCCACATCTGGAGTACTGTGTGCAGTTTGGGTCTCCTTACTTGAAGAAGGATACATTGGCTTTGGAGGTTCAGCAGGTTGATTGAGATGAGGGGGTTAGGCTATGAGGAGAGGTTGTGTCACCTGGAACTGTACTTGCTGGGATTCAGAAGAATGAGAGGAGATCTTATGGAAACATATAAAATTATGAAAGGGGTAGATAGGATAGAGGCAGGAAAGTTGTTTCCATTGGTAGGTGAGACTAGAACTAGGGGACATAGCCTCAAGATTCGAGGGAGCAGACTTAGGACAGAGATGAGGAGGAACTGCTTTTCCAAAGACTGGTGAATCTGTGGAATTCTCTGCTCAATTAAACAGAGGAAGCTACCTCAGTAAAAATATTTAAAACAAGGTTGGACAGATATTTGCATAGTAGGGGAATTAAGGGTTATGGGGAAAAGGCAGGTAGGTGGAGTTGAGTCCATGGCCAAATCAGCCATGATCTTATTGAATGGCGGAGCAGGATCGACAGGCCAGATGAAATGGCCTACTCCTGCTCCTCTTTCTTAAGTTCTTATAATCTTGAAAATTCTTGAATCTTAAAAGAAAGGTATTTCAATGACTCTATAAACCTGCGCTGCCCTAAATTGACAAAATGTTCTTTACTAGTGGAAATGCTCAAATCTTTCTTTCTTTATCAGTAGCTCCCAAGTTACATTTGGGGTTGTTCTGACTGTGTAATTCGGTAACTTGAGTTTGTGTAATTCATTCAAATTACCCCTCCTCCCATTCATTGTTTTTTAAAATTTTCGTTGAAATAAACACTTCAACAAATAACTTATAAAGACTATCTTTTCAAAGTGATAATTAAATGTGCACATTAACTTGTCAATGTATTTTTGTGTCTCTACTATATGCACACTTCGGTAAGATAGCATAGTCTTAAAGTTATAGATCCCTACAGCACAAACAGACCTTTGGCCCATCTAGCCTGTGCCAAACCATTAATCTGCCTAGTCCCATCAACCTGCCCCTCTATATCTTCCCCATTCACGAACCTATCCAAACTTCTCTTAAATGTTGAAATTGACCCCGCATCCAACACTTGTGCTGGCAGCTCATTCAATACTCTCACCCTTAAACATTTCACTTTTTACCCTTAATCCATGACCTCTATTTGTAGCCTGGTATCATGTCCTCTCTCTATACCCCTTATAATTTTGTATACCTCTATCAAATCTCCCCTCTATCTTCTATGTTCTAAGGAATAAAATATTAACCTATTGAACTTTCCTCTAGAACTCAGGTCCTCAAGTTCCAGCAATATTCTTGTAAATTTTCTGTGCATTCTTTCAATTTTACTTACACCTTTCCTGTAGGTAGGTGACAAAACTGAACATAATACTCCAAATTAGGCCTCACCAACATCTAAAACAAATTAAACATAACATCCCAACTCCTGTATTCAATACATTGATTTATGAAGGCCAATGCACCAAAAACATTCTTTATGACCCTATCTACTCTGATGCCACTTTCAAAGAATTATGGACCTGTATTCCCATATCCCTTTATTCTACCACACTCCTCAGTGCCTTACCACTGTCCGTGTAAGACCGACCCTTGTTGGTCCTCCCAAAGTGCAACACCTCACAGTTGACTACATTAGATTCCACCTGTCATTTTTCAGCCCAGTGTATCATCAACTAACTTAGATATATTATATTCCTCATCTAAATCACGGGACATACACTCAGTGGATACATTATTAGGTACAACTGTATACCTGCTTGTTAATACAAATAGCTAATCATCCAATCATGTACAGGAAAAGCATCTTTGAACGCACAATACATCAAACCTTGAAGTGGATGGGAGACAGCAGCATAAGATCACACACATATAGAAATACACTTAGTGGCCACTTTATTAGGTACAGGAGGTGTAACTGGGGTTCCAGACTAATATGCGTCAAACCCTCTTCGTTATAACCTCTCAACTTGAAAATAACTCATTTACTGCTGCATTCAGTTCTCTGACTAGAAAGCAACCGTCAGTTCACACCAGTCACCTTAGCTGTAATTTTGTTCAGTGAGATCCAGCCACGTGCTTGCAGCTCAGTAATCCGGTCGCCCAGCATTTACCTGCATCAGCTCTGTAAGGCTGCACTTGCATAAGCTCTATAAGGCTGAACTTGTATCAGATCTATTAGGTTGAACTTTCATCAGCTCTATTAGGTTGAACTTGCTGACAGAATCCTGAACATTATTGAAGCTGTCTGGTGCCAAGTCATTGTGCTACCTAATCAGGTCACACAGTTGAGACAGAAAACTGAGAAAAGCTTTGATAAAGAGCAAAGTCACTCCCTAGTTTTTCCTTCTATCTAAGCTGACAAGATATCGGAATGCTTCTGATTGTCCAATTTTATGATGATTTCTTACAAGTTAGATTTATTGACCTCTAATTATAAAACAAGGCAAACAACTTCAAAAATCTTTGCAGCTCACTTTGTGAGCATGTAATGTAGTAAACTTATTTCACTCAGCTATAAATACTGAAGGAGGAATAATTGTTGAATGAGGAAAAGTACTTACAGATCAAACACTAGATAATGGTACCCTTCTTCTGATATGCTGTCATGGAGCCGAACTGAAAAAGAAAAAAAAAGCCTTAATTATATACTTGCTTACATTTGACACTATGGTAGATAATCGATTATTCTATTTCAAAATACTGCAAAACAATTTTAGTTATTGATACAATTATGAAAACCTCAAGTAAAATACAAACAAACATCTCTGTCAACTAAGTTACAGTATATCTTTTCCATATAAATGTACACAGTTACTGTATGCATAACTCGGGTAACAGAGATAACAGCAGGAAAATGGGTCTTTGGTGCACTGAGTCCAGGCCAACTATGAACTCCCATTTCCATTTTCTAACTGCAACCCTAATTTGTTTATTGTCCCCACATCCTTATCAACTTCCGGAATTTCAACCATATGGGGAATAATTTATAGAGGTAAATTAACCTACTGATCTGCCTATGTCGTAGGAGGAAACGGACAGACACAGGGAGAACATGCAAACTCTACACAGACATCACCCATGATGAAGATTAACTGGCTCTTTATTCTATTGCCCTAAGTATACAGGTTTCCCCCGCCATCCGAAGGTAGAGCGTTCCTATGAAACGATTCATAAGCCGGGATGTTGCAAAGCGAAGAAGCAATTACCATTTATTTATATGGGAAAAATTTGTGAGCGTTCGCAGACCCAAAAATAACCTACCAAATCATGCCAAATAACACATAAAACTTAAAATAACAGTAACATATAGTAAAAGCAGGAATGATATGATAAATACACAGCCTATATAAAGTAGAAATACTTTTCCACAACCATTACTGAACTGTTCTCCGTGGCGAAAATCTCACGCAAGCACTCTCGGCAGAAAATCTTACGCAAGCGCTGTTGGCAAAAACACTCTCTCCAGTAACCTTTCAGCCATGAAGCTGCCAAATCATACCAAATAACACGTAAAAATACACAGCTGATATACAGTAGAAATAATGTATGTACAGTGTAGTATCACTTACTGGAATCGGGAAGACAACATTGAGCACACTGATGATGGTGTGTTAGACTGAGTTGTCGGAGTTTGGGTGGTGCAGCGGCCCCCATCCTCCGGGCAGCGAACTGCTACCGATCCGCAAAGCATGCAGGGGTAGAGCGGTAGCCGGGACGCGCCCAGCACATCTTTAAGAAAAAAGCCGAAATAAACAGGCTAATTAATTAGGTGCCGTCCGACACGTAAATGTCGGCCCAGATCAGAGGCGACGCAATCAGCAATCACCTCTGATCTGGGCCGACATTTACGTGCTGGGCGGCACCTAATTAATTAGCTTGATTATTTCGGCTTTTTTCTTAAAGATGTGCTGAGTGCCTCCCGGCTACCGCTCAATTCTCCACGAATCGGTATCTGTCCACGGCCTGTGGGTTGGGGTGGTGGGACACTGGGGTGTCATCTCATCGTCGTCTGTTTCCATGAGGGTAGGCAGGTCATCTTCTTCTATGTCTGCCTGCTTCGATGTTGAAGGTCAAGGTTCGTCACCTGCTGTGGCTGATGTGGAAGGCTTGCTTGACTGCTTAGCCTTGAGCATTTTTCTATCATACAGTTCTTTGTAAGGACTCAAACCATCTTGCAAATATGCCCTAAAGCTACGTAACCTTTCAAAATTAAAGTCGTACTTTATCATTACAGCGAAAATCTCACGTAGTTGCCTCACGTTCAGTTCCTGGACAACTTCACTTTCGCTACTGAATTCGGTTTCGATTGTTATCCTTTCCCCTTCCAATTGCATCAGCTCTTCATCTATCAGTTCTTGGTCAGGGGATGCCAAAACCTCTTCAACATCATCTTCATCAACTTCCACAAGCCAAACTCACTTTGCTCTTACTTCGTTCACCACGATCGAAACGCTTAATTATGTCTAGTTTTACACTAAGTGTAACACCCTTACGAGCTCTTTTAGGCTTTTCTGATACTTTAGAACTCATCTTGCTAACGGCTGCTCACAGGCACGTGTTTAAGCAGTGCCGGCGAGAATGCCGTTCCGAATCTGGAGGCACGTGCTGCCTTTTATCGTGCATTTTCCCCACGCACTGCCTTTCTTTGTAACAGTGAAAACACCTTCTGTTAGTGAAAACAGGGAACTAATGTAGGTCTTTTGTAACAGTGAGGTTTCGTAAAGTGAAAGTTTGAAAAGCAAGGGACACCTGTACTCAGTTACAATGGAACATACACGGTAGTGGGGTTAAGCTCCCACTGCCTATTAAATGATCCCATGGCATGCATCTCAGATAGCCTCTGACAACCAAGTCCAGTTCCTGGCCTTCATGTGTGGTTTAGCTACTAAGCCCGGCAGAACCATCTCTACCCACAGGAGACGAGGCAAAGGTGGGTTACTGGTGCCTAAACACCAGTCACTTTGAGCAAATGGGGCTCAAGGGTGGCAGCTCAGTGAAAAGAAGGAAAACGCTGGTCTCAAACCTTAACTACCTTGCCGCTATATCCACTCCTGGAGACGGCTTCCAGAGTAAACCCTGAGGAAGCTGGAGTCCCTAAAGCAGTCCTACATTGAGCTTAATGCTGACTGGCCACTCCTGCGATGCTGCTGGTGCCGAAGTGTTTTGGTCTCTGCCGTTCCTGTGACTGGAGAAGGCAGCTTGCTCTCCATAATCATACTGCCCTGCCTTGCCTACTGACTGCTGGAACGCAACATCCATGATCAACCATGACCAACAGAGGGCATCATGTGTCTTCTTTTGCACATGTATGTACTTCAATAATGAATTTAGAAACATAGAAAACCTACAGCACAATACAGGCCCTTCAGCCCACAAAGTTGTGCCGAACATGTCCCTACCTGAGAAATCACTAGGCTTACCTATAGCCCTCTATTTTTCTAAGCTTCATGTACTTATCCAAAAGTCTCTTAAAAGACCCTATCGTATTCACCTCCACCACCGTTGCCCTCAATGTAGCACATTGTTTAGGAGCATTACCAGGGAAGGCTTGGAACATTCACTGTTCCACGTAGCCAAAAAAGACAAGCATAACTGGGGCCTATGCAGGTACCCATGGCTACCCCTTGAATTTGAAGAAAGTGGGGGGAGACAAAGGAGCAATTGTTGAGAGTGAGGACCAATTCTGCCAGATGGAAGAGGGTGGTAGTTGAGGGAAACTAGTTGGTTCTTTTGTTGAGAAAGAAGCGGAGAGCTTTAAGGTCTTCTTGATGGAGTTAGAAATGTATAGGGACTGGACTTTCTTGGTGGAATAGAGGCAGTCAGGGCCAGGGAATTGAAAGTTGTTCAGGAGATCAGGAGCATGTTAAATGTCATGGATGCAGGTTGGAAGGGACTGAACTAAGGAGGATAGAATGAAGTTGAGATATGTAGACACAGCTACCTCGATTATACCTACTATCATGTTAGCACTTGTAAGAATGGTATTCCTTTCTTTCAGTTCCTCCAATTTCTGCCACATCTGTTCTCAGTTCTACTCCAAGATATCAGTCCTTCCTTTTTAGCTTACAGTAAAATGCTGCCCTTCTCTCCCTTTCTGATCTACCCCCGTTCCCCTACACTCACTCCTGCCCCCTTATTACCCTCCTCCACCCAGGCCATCTGCCAACACTCTTTCCATTAGTTCCTATCCCCACTATCTCCATCTGCTCTCCTCACATCCCTCACATGGTTCAACTTTCTCTCCTATCCAATTCCATCATCTTTAGCTCTTCGTCATCTCCACCTGTTGATAAGTATTCTCTTTCCTCCCCATCTGGACAGTCCTATCAATAGTCAGCTCTTGCTCCACCCCTTCTCTTCACTTTTTTTTATATGAACTTCCATCCATTTCTCACTCCAGATGAAGGGTCCCAACCGAAAATGTTGATAGTTCATTTCCCTCCACAGACACTACCTCCTGTCTGTCTCTGTGTTACGGATGGGCTCTGTCTTGAAAATTCCTCTACAAGTTAAACCACCCCAGCCCCCCCATTTTCTATAGCTATTCATATCATAAGACGCATAGATGGATAGCCAGACACTTTTGGCCCAGAGCGGAAATGGCTAATAGAAGAGGCCATATCTTTAAGATGATTGGAGGAAAGTATAGGGGGAATGTCCGAGTTATGTTCTTTACACAGAGAAGGAAAGCCCTGTCAGGGGTGGTGGTAGAGGCAAACACTTTAGGGGCATTTAAGAAACTCTTATACAGGTGGCTCCTGTTTTCGGAACGTTCGCTTTACCACACCTCGCTGTTACGAAAGACCTACATTAGTTACCTGTTTTCGCTAACAGAAGGTGTTCTCACTGTTCAGAAAAAAGGCAGTGCGCGCCCAAACAGCCAAGCTCCTCTCCCGGAAATGCATTCTAGCCAGCATTGCTTAAACACATGTTTTATCTCGATTTATTTTGTGCATCCGTTAGCAAGATGAGTTCTAAGGTATGGGAAAAGCCTAAAAGAGCTCGTAAGGGTGTTACACTTAGCATAAAACTAGACATAATTAAGCGTTTTGATCGTGGTGAACGAAGTAAGGTCACTGTCCGCGTGTTGAATTTGCCTGCGTCCACCATTCGCACTATTTATACACAGAGAGAAAGAATTTTGAAAGCTGCCGATGTTACTGTTGGTTCTGACTCGTAGCAAAGTGGTCTCTCTTAGTCAGCATCCAATAATGGATAAAGTGGAAAGTCTATTGCTTGAGTGGATTGATGGGTGTACAAAGCGTGGTGTTCCATTAAGTTTTCTTATACTTAAGGAGAAATCAGTCAGTCTTTTTAATAAACGGAAACAGAAAGCACTGGATGATGGTGATGAAAGTGGAATTTAAAGGTAGTCATGGGTGGTTTGATCGGTTTCTGAGGTGAGGGGAGCTTCATAGTTTAAGCAGTGGTCCCCAACCACCGGGCCGCCAACTGATACTGAGCCACGAAGAATGCAGGGGTGCAGCGGTAGCCGGAGAGCACCCAGCACATCTTTAAGAAAAAAGCCCAAATAAACAGGCTAATTAATTAGGTGCCACCCGGCACGTAAATGTCGGCCCAGATCAGAGGCGATTGCCAATTGCGTCAGGTGGTTATTCGTATAAGCAAGTGTTTAACTGTGATGAAACAGTAATTTATTGGAGTCTTCCTGATTCTGGTAAGTGAAACTACACTGTACATTCATTATTTCTACTTTATATATGCTGCGTATTTTTATGTGTTATTTGGTATGATTTGGCAGCTTCATAGCTTAAAGGTTACTGGAGAGAGTGTTTCTGCTGAGAGCGCTTGCGCCATGTTTTTGCTGAGAGCGCTTCCGCGAGATTTTCGCTGCGCTAGACAGTGCTGCAGAAAAGTATTTCTACTTTATATAGGCTGTGTATTTATCATATTTGCCATCTTGGTCAAAGTCTCCCATCCACTACATAATGTACTGGGTGGGCACAGGAGTACTTTCAGCCAGAGACTCATTCCACCGAGATGCAGCACAAAGCGTCATAGGAAGTCATTCCTGCTTGTGGCCATCAAACTTTACAACTCCTCCCTTGGAGGGTCAGACACCCTGAGCCAATACGCTGGTCCTGGACTTATTTAATAATTTACTGGCATAATTTACATATTACTATTTAACTATTTATGGTTCTATTACTATTTATTATTTATGGTGCAACTGTAACGAAAACCAATTTCCCCCAGGATCAATAAAGTATGACTATGACTATATCATTCCTGCTTTTACTAAATGTTACTGTTATTTTAGGTTTTATGTGTTATTTGGCATGATTTTGTTGGTTATTTTTTGGGTCTGGGAACACTCAAAATCTTTTCCCCATATTAATAAATGGTAATTGCTTATTCACTTTACGACATTCCGGCTTACAAACCATTTCATAGGAACGCTCTATGTTCGGATAGCGGGGTAAACCTGTATTGGCACATGGATGATAGAAAGATGGAGGGCTATATAGGAGGATAGTGTTGGATCACCCCAGGCAAAACCTATAAAGAATGTTAATATACAATGCACAGTGAAATAAAATAGGAAATGCAAATTCAAAGCAGTGACAAGTGATTGTAAAATTTATTTGAATCTACACGTTTGTATTTAAATCTACAAAAAATTGTTTAATTACAGTTTAAAAATTAAGAACATAAGAACGTAAGAAATAGGAGCAGGAGTCGGCCATCTCATCTGGCCTGTTGAGCCTGCCCTGCCATTCAATAAGATCATGGCTGATCTGGCCATGGACTCATCTCCACCTACCTGCCTTTTCCCCTTAACTCTTAATTCCCCTACTCTGCAAAAATCCATCCAACCTTGCCCTAAATATATTTACTGAGGTAGCCTCCACTGCTTCCTCGGACGGAGAATTCCACAGATTCACCATGCTTTGGGAAAAGCAGTTCCTCCTCATCTCCATCCTAAATTTACTCCTCCTGTATCTTGAGGCTATGTCCCCTAGCTCTCATCTCACTCACCAGTGGAAAGAACTTTCCTGCCTCTATCTTATCTATCCCTTTCATAATTTTATTTGTCACTATAAGATCTCCTCTCATCCTGTCATCCTTACTAGTGTCCCCTTCCAAACAACTTTCATGCCTCAGTAATTCCCTTTACTTCACCGTAATACTGGCACATCTAACTCTCTCTCAAACTGCAGGATGAATTCTATCATATTATGATCACTGCCTGCTAAGGGTTCCTTTACCTTAATCTCCCTAATTAAATCTGGGTTATTACACAATACCAAGTCAAAAAATAGCTGATCCCCTAATGGGCTAAACCACAAGATGCTCTGAAAAGCCATCTTGTAGGCATTCTACCTCTCTCTTGGGATCCGACCTGATTTTTCCATTCTACCTGCATATTGAAATCTGCCGTGATTACTGCAACATTTGCTCTTTTGACAAGCCTTTTCTATCTCCTGCTGTAATTTGTAGCCCACATCCTAGCTACTGTTCTGAGGCCTGTAGGTAATTCTCATCAGGGTCCCTTTACCCATGGAGTTTCCTAATTCTACCCACAAGAATTCTACATCTTCCAATCTTATGTCATCTTTTTCTAAGGATTTGATTTTATATTTTTTTTACCAACATAACTGCACCACCCCCTCTGCCTACTTGTCATCCTTTTGATACAATATGTATCCTTGGATGTTAAGCTCCCAACTATGATCTTCTTCCAGCCATGACTCAGTGATGCTCACAATGTTCCACCTGCCAAACTGTAACTGGACTACAGGATCTTCTCTTTTATTTTGTATACTCAGAATGTATTTTCCTCAGGTGTTCAAGGAGCCTGGACAGTTTCATTGCATCATTTAAAGAAACTTTTTCACAAAACAGACATATTGGCTGCTGTTGGTTGCTTGGTGCTGGTATAAAACCATATTTCAGATACTCCACATTATACAGTCTACACTTCTTTTTCGTTTAGTCTACTTCTGCCAATCTCATTATGGATTTACAATCGCGGTCAATAGCCTATTGTTTAATTAATTCCAATCTCAAGCGCTAAGATCAATAAGCTATGATATCATCATAATTCAGGCAAAACCTGAGTCTCTGCCTGAAGGTGAGGCAGCGTTATCTCAGTGGGACCATGGGCTAGAGAAAAAGGGTCAAGATCATTTGAAAGTGCAGATTCTGAACTTTACCCCATTGAATACTGTTTCCTAATTCACAGGAATTGTATCGCTGTGTGATTAGACTAGCGGAACCGTATTAGCTAACACTATATTATGGTAGCAAACTGTAATATAATGCATGAGCCAGGCAAGGAAATAACACAATTTCTTCAGTCCAGATTTTTTTTTAGCGTGTTGCACCAGACAGTCAGCCATTCTTGTCTGTCGCGTAGTGTCAGGATTGGTCTCCTTTCGGGTTAACCGGGTCAGGACATGAATATTCCTGACTTGACCCTTTTTGTTAACGAGGCCAAGTGATTAGCTCGACGCTCAGCCCGGCACAGATAGAAAGCGTGCTCGGGGGGGTGGCCCAACTTGGATTCGAACTCACAGCCTTCGCTCCAGAGTGCGGCACTGATGCCATTGTGCCACCAACCGGCCAAGTCCAGAGTTAGACCGTAAGACCATAAGACACAGGAGCAGAATTAGGCCACTCAGCCCATTGAGGCTGCACCGCCATTCCATCGTGGCTGATCCCGGATTCCACTCGACCCCATACCCCTGCCTTCTCACCATATCCTTTGATGCCCTGACCAAACAGGAAACTATCTACTTCTGCCTTAAACATACCCACGGACTTGGCCTCCACCGCAGTCTTTGGCAGAACGTTCCACAGATTCACTACTCGCTGGCTAAAAAAATCCTTCTTAACTCTGTTCTAAAAGGTTGCTCCTCAATTTTGAGGCCGTGCTCTCTAGTTCTGGACACCCCCATCCTCTCCACATCCACCCCATCTAGTCCTTTCAGCGTTCAGTAGGTCTCAATGAGATCCCCCCACATTCTTCTGCATTCCAGTGAGTACAGGCCCAAAGCCTCCAAACACTCCTCATATTTTAACCCTTTCATTCCCAGAATCATCTCCGTGAACTCTCTCTAATGACAACACATCCTTTCTGAGATATGGGGCCCAAAACTGTTGACAATACTGTGGTCTGACTAGTTTCTTATAAAACCTCAACATTATTTCCTTGCTTTTATATTCTGTTCCCCTTGAAATAGATGCCAACATTGCATTTGCTTTCTTTATCACAGACTCAACCTGTAAATTAACCTTCTGGGAGCTTTGCACAAGGCCCTCTGCACTTCTGATGTTTGAACCTTCTCCCCATTTAGATTAATAGTCTGCACTGTTCCTTTTACCAAACTGCATTATCATACATTTCCCAACATTGTATTCCATCTGCCACGCTTTTGCCCATTCGTCCAATTTGTCTAATTGCATTGCTTCCTCAGCACTATCTATCCCTCCACCTATCTTCGTATCATCCACAATCTTTGCCACAAAGCCCTCAGTTCCATTATCCAAATCACTGATAAACAATGTGAGAAATAACAGTCCCAACACTGACTCCGGAAGAACTAGTCAATGGCAGCCCCCCTTTATTCCCACTCATTGCCTCCTGGCTGTCAGCCACTCCTCGATCCACGTCAGTATCTTTCCTGTATCGCCATAGGATTTTATCTTGTTAAGCAGCCTCATATGTGGACCTTATCAAATGCCTTCTGAAAATCCAAGTAAATGACATGTACTCCCTCTCCTTTGTCCACCCTGCTTGTTACTTCCTTGAAGAGCTCTTACAGATTTGTCAGGCAAGATTTCCCTTGACAGAAACCATGCTGACTTTGGCATATTTTATTATTAGTCTCCAAGTACCCTGAAACATCATCCTTAATAATAGACTCCAACACGTTTCCAACCACTGAAGTTAGGCTAACTGGCCTATAATTTCCTTTCTATGATATGCTTAATACAGAAGTGTCACATTGCTTTTCAACAACTATATAACACAGTTTTGGCAAAGTCTAAGAGAATGGTGGTTGGTAAGGGGTAATGTGATCATGTGATTATTATAATCAATTATGAGCCACTGAGAATCAAGTGCTTATTAAAAAATTTATTTCCTAAATTAAATCTGAATTCCATCAGTCGTCCCCCCCCCCACCCCTTGCTACTGGCTCTCTTCCCCCCACTGTCCCTTTATATTTAATGCTCCCACTGCTACCAGGGGAGTGATATTGCATATTTTGGGAGCCTGGGTTAGATTGATCTTACAGTGTGTTTAAATGTCGGTACAACATTGCTGGGCAGTGGTTTGTTGTAATGTTCTATGTCATAGGTTCTATATCCTGCTAGTATTGGTTTATTTCATTGAACAATCCATGATTAAACCACTGGAATATATATACAAATACGGTGAAACATTTCATTATTATTATTTGTTTTAAATTAGTTTAAAACTACAGGAACAATTTAAATAATGTTGGACTTGCAAAAGTCATTCATAACCCAGGAGCGTCTGTTATATCGCCATGCCACATGCTATGCAGCTTGGGGCATTCTGGAGTTTAGAGTTTAATTCCAGTGCTGTTCTGTAAGGAGTCTCTGTACATCCTCCCTGTGGAATGTGTGGGTGCTCTCTGGGTCCTCCAGTTTCCTCCTTCAAACCGAAGAGGTTAATTGGTCATTGTAAATTATCCGAATTTCTTCTGGAGCAGCATGGCTTGAAGGGCTGGAACAGCCCAATCCACACAGTATTGCTAAATAAAATAATCTTTATACCTGCCATATACCTCCTTTCTTCTCTTTATTCAATCTCAATATCCCTTGACGTTTGCTATTTTTTGTTGTTAGTTGTGAAGTCTGTAAAATCCCTTCACCTGTACTAGTGCACTGTCGGTGATTTCAGCTTTAGAGATACAGCATTGTAACAGGCCTGCAAGGGTCATGTGACCAATAAACCATATGTCTTTGGAATGTGGCAGGAATCTGGACCACCCAGGGAAACCCACGCGGTGAGGGGGAAAATGTACAGACTCCTTACAGTCAGTGGTTGGAATTGAAACTGGGTTTCTGGCACTGTAATAGCATTACACTAAATGCTATATGGCCTTTTTGTTCCTATCTCTGTCCATATGATCTCATTTGAGATGCCTTCTAGGATATCCTCCTCAATAATACCGTACATTCTGTGATTAACAGTGTGATGCTCCTCCTCCTTTACATCCCTGTCTGTCACACCTGAATATTCTATAGCTCAGGATATTAAGTTGCCCGGGTTTAGAGTCATAGCGTCAAACAGCATGGAAACAGGCTTATTGGCCCAAATGCTCCATGCCAATCAAGATTCCCAGCTAAGCTGGTGATCTGCCTACATTCAAAGTTTCAAAACACATTTATTATCAAAGTATGCATAAATTATACAACCTTGAGATTTGTCTGCTTAAAGGCAGCCACAAAGCAAGAAACTCGAAAAAAAAACAACTAATAAAAAGAAGGACCAACACCCAATGCGCAAAGAAAGAGATTTGGCCCATATCCCTTAAATCTTTCCTATCCATGTACTTGTCCCTTTAAAACATCTTTCAGTGACGGCAACAAAGTGCGCATGCGCCGGTCGTGCATGCAGGCTGGTACAGCCATTCCAATCTATTCTTACTTTCTTCTTCTTACTTCTTAATTTATGTTATTTTGTGTATTTTTTTCTCACGGTAACACGTTGAAGCTGCACCCTCTCTAACATGCTGGTAGAGAGAGTTTTATTTGGGTTTTCTTTAGCGCTGGAAACGGTTACATCCCGACACACGGGACAGAAGCAAGGTCGCATTGTGTATTCCACGGACCAGCAAATATCGGCCAGTTTAGCGAGCAGAACGGCGGACACCCCTGCTGAAATCCGGAGGAAAACACACAGAGGATACAGAGGGGGATCACAAAGCCGAGGAAAGAGGACCGAGTTGAGACAACGGAGACTTTTGGAGAAGAGGAGTTTGGTGGGTAATACTGTTCCGGCTGACCGGAAGTGTACTGAGAGCGGTAAGCGTAAAGGAATTGGAAGCTTACTGTTCTGGCTAACAACAGATGGTGCAATCCGAGGCATATTATGATCGAGGAACGTGTTTGCAGACTGGATATTGAACTTTTTACTGTTGGACTTCGGCCACATTCCACCGTGATACAACACTTGACGGCACGGGAGGTCGTTCCTGCCTGTTGTGGCCATCGAACGTGCAGCTCCTCCCGTGGAGGGTCAGACACCCTGAGCCAGTAGACTGGTCCTGGACTTATTTTCCATCTGGCATAGTTTTGCATTTTGTTGTTTGATTGTTGGGGGTTTTTATATTGCTATATTTACGCTCTATTCTTAGTTGGTGCGGCTGTAATGAAAACAAATTTTCCTCAGCATTAATAAAGTATATCTACCTATCTATCTATTGTGGCACCAATGCGTTTAGTAAAGCTTTGAACTCATCTGCCTTATTCATTCCAAGATTGATCTTGTTCCTCTCCTCAGGATCAAAAGAACTTGAGATGTAATTTCTTTCCGCTCTGCAGCACCACTATTGCCTGGAACATCCAGATTTATTTTGAACCTCACCAAATCACAAGCATTCCTTTTGTTCTCTCTCATACTTAAGCTTTTCTGTACCCTAATACATACTTGAATTTTAATTTTCTAAGTTCTAATGACATGTTAAACCCCTTTCCCTCCATGCACAAATACTGTCTGACCTGTTGAGTATTTGCATAGGATGAACCAATCCAGGATCCTCCCCTTTAACTCCCCCACCTTTATGCAAAGTGATTAACTGCCAGTGTGGTTTCTTACACAAAGGCTGACCACTCAGAATAACTGTGACTATTCAGCAGTACCCACCAAATATGGTCCCGTAAGTACAGATAGGG
The DNA here is from genome assembly GCF_963921235.1 of Mobula hypostoma. Classification (NCBI taxonomy): domain Eukaryota; kingdom Metazoa; phylum Chordata; class Chondrichthyes; order Myliobatiformes; family Myliobatidae; genus Mobula; species Mobula hypostoma. The sequence goes on along the minus strand of NC_086099.1, from coordinate 111,439,317 downwards.
GATCATCAAAAAGCTAACAACTGTGAAGTTAATTTTCTCACTTAATTACTGGTTATACAAAGGAACTAAACCCTCAATAAAATGACATTTCATTCTATAGCAAGTAGCTTTCATATGCAAGTCACTATTTGCGTACAGAATTGAAGCCGTATCCAGGAATCACGGAGAGAAGGGGAGAAACAAAAGTATGGGAGCTGAAGTTCAGCTTGTAAAATAATACAATTTACAAATAATCTTATTATAGTCCACTAGGGTAATTACAATTTCGATTTCATTGCCCTCCAAATTACTCAGTGACCTTTTTCCCAATAATTATTCCGCAAATTATTTCCTACATGCATTTGTTTCTTAAAATGATTTCTTCTCTCCTTACATTGTCACTCTGCTCTCTTTTAATCTCTCCTGTCTTCCACCCAAAGACAGGACTCCACTTTTCAATTTCTCTTCACTCTCACCCTTTCTCTGCCTTGGGATCTGACATGTTTGCAGCTGATACAAAGATAGGTGGAGGGGTAGGTAGGGCTGAGGAAGCAATGTGATTACAGCAGGACATAGACAAATTGGAAGAATAGGCAAAAAAGTAGCAGATGGAATATAGTGTTGGGAAATGTATGATAATGCATTTTGGTAAATGGACTATTATCTAAACCGGGGGAAGGTTCAAACATCAGAGGTGCAGAGGGACTTAGGAGTCTTTGTGCAAGACTCCCAGAAGGTAATTTACAGGTTGAGTCTGTGGTAAAGAAGGCAAATGCAATGTTGGCACTTATTTCAAGGGGAATAGAATATAAAAGTAAGGAGATAATGCTGAGCCTTTATAAGCCACTAGTCAGGCCGCACATGGAGTATTGTCAACAGTTTTGGGCCCCATATCTCAGAAAAGATGTGTTGTCATTGGAGAGAGTCCAGAGGAAGTTCACAAGGATGATGCTGGGTATGAATCCCAGAGGGATTCATTGAGACTTACCAAATGTTGAGAGGACTAGAGAGGAAAGGATGGGGATATCCAGAACTAGAGGGGTGACCTTTTAGAACAGAGGTAAGGAGGAATTTCTTTAGCCAGAGTGTAGTGAATCTGTGGAATGCTCTACCACAGACTGTAGCAATTGTATTCCTTCATCAGCACTATCCACCCCTCCACCTATTTTCACATCATCTGCAAACTTTGCCACAGAGCCATCAATTCCATTATCCAAATCATTGACAAATGATTTGAAAAGTAGCTGTCCCAATACTGACCCTTGAGGAACACCACTAGTTACTGCCAGGCAACAGGAAAAGGACCCCTTTATTCTCACGCACTGCCCCCTGCCTGTCAGCCATTTTGCTATCCATGCCACCATCTTTCCTGTAACGCCACATGATCTTATCTCGTTGAGCAGCCTAATGTGCAGCACCTTATCTAATGCCTTCTGAAAATCCAAGTAAGTGACATCCATTGCCTCTCCTTTGTCCACCCTGCTGGTTATTTCTTCGAAGATCTCTAACAGTTCATCCTGACCTTGAAGGAACTGGTGTGTGGTACATCTTCAGTGGCCTTGAATCACAACTGGCACCATTTGAGTGAGCACTTCATTCACTTATCTCCAACCCTTAATGGTAGCTGTCCTTTGGGATTTCTGTAGCATACTGTGCCTATCTTCTTCAGCCACTTTAATTAGATCCTCATTATTGTGCACTGTTTGTAGAAATATTTCAATACAATCCACAGACGCTCTACACAGAGCATTTCTTTTCCAGCCAGTTATATTTCACTCAATACCCTCAGCATCCAAGATCTTGGCTGTACTTTTCTCACTTTGCCTTTCTTTCAAAGTTCACTGCATGCACTTCCATCTGATGGGCATATTTATAACCATACTTCATAACGAATTTGAGATTTGGTATGTCACCAAAGACTTGAGCAAATTTCTACAGGCACAAAGCAGAAAGAATTCTAGCAGATTGCATCACCTCCTGGTACCGAGGTTCTAATGTGCAGGATAGAAAGGGGCTGCGGACTCAGCCAGCTCCACATGGGCACAACCCTCCTGGCATCCATCATTAAAGACCTTTACTATCTGGGACAAGCCCTCTTCTTATTGCTACCATCTGCTTGAAGATGACCATTCAAGGTTTTAGGGTCCCCTGCACCATCAAATGACGGAATGGACAATGAAGCGATGAACACTATTCCTCTTTTGCACTATTTATTTATTGTAACTTATAGCAAAGATTATGTCAGGTACGTTAGTGATAATAAACCTGATTCTGATGGATGGCTCTCCACCTTCATATTTCTGTAATAAGTTTGCTACAGCTAATTCCCTGGTATAACAATTGTTCTTCCAAGCTGAACCTGTCCGTGATCTGACAAATGCAAATAAAATTATGAGGCAGGTCAAAATCTTTCTTCAAAGTGGAAATGTCAAATATTGGAGGGCATAGGTTTAACGTGGGGAAGAGATGGTGTAGATTAAAGGAGAGTCATGAAAACATTTTTATATACACACAGAGAATGGCAGGACAGAGAGGGAAAGCAGATACGACAGCAACATTTGAAAAGATTTCATCAGACACATGAAGAGGCATGGTGTGGAGCAGTGGTCCCCCATCGGGCCGCACGGAAACGATATGATTTGGCGATATGAAACGATATGAGTCAGTTGCACCTTTCCTCATTCCCTGTCACGCCCACTGTGGAACTTGAACACCTCCCCAGCCCCCCCTCCCCCCCCGTCGGCCGGTCCACAAGAGTATCGTCAATATTAAACCGGTCCGCGGTGCGCAGAAGGTTGGGGACCCCTGGAAGATATGGACGTTCTGCAGACAGGTGGGTATTAATGATGGCAGTATTTCAAAAGCAAGTCAAGAATGTTGTCACTCAACAGCTTTGGCTAAAGGTGAAGGCAAACACTTCAAAACTATCTTTTGCACAGATGTGCTTGAATGCAAATATTGAGAATGAGAATTTTCATAAAGATTGATCCTCTCATTAGATGTTTCATTATTCATCACAATTCAAGATTATATACAGCAGAACTGCTAAATTTAATGGGCCATGGAGATTGAAGGGTCACCAAGATCTGCTAATAGAATTCTGCTTCAACTACTTGATTTGCAAGTAGATGTTACATTTTGTTGATGCAGGTGATCCTTTCAATGTATGTATTGGATGACAATACATGAGCACCAGAGTAGACTTCCTTGCATTTTGACAAAGACAAGTTCAGTTTTGAATTTATTTCAATATGAATTCACAGATTTGACCTGAATGCATTATTATAACCAGGCAGCAGACATTTCAGTGTACATTCAATTTATAAACAATGTGACTGTGGATAAAACAAGGACCAAAAGTGCCTTTGTTATGAAAACAATCTCAGCACCAAAGAAGCTGGGTGGTGCTGCCTGGGATGCATATACTGCCTTGGTTAAAGGACTAGCCACTCCTAGTAATTATAAAATAAAACATGAGAGGTCATCAAGAAACCTAGTTTCAGGCATCTCTTTAATGGAAACAAACTGGTCTTTAGCTGTAGATTACTCTCTTGTCTCCCAAAAGGTGCCCTGACAATTGATACTAGGCATCTCTGTACACCTGAATTCCACAACCTGCAGTTTAGATCCTCATCTCTGAGGCGCTGGTGGACTATTATTGCAGCAATTTAGAGTCTGGTGTATAGTATTTGTATAGTGATGAAGATGGCCCCTCCTGACAGGGGATTGCAGTCTTGTTACATTAACAATCTTGTTATATTAGCTAGAGAGGGTACAGAAATAAGTTACAAGGATTGCACCGGGACTGGCAGAATTGAGTTACAAGGAGAAATTGGATAATTTTAAACTGTTTTCCCTGTTATGAAGGAAGATGAGCAATGATCTCATAGAGGTTTAAAAAATGAGGTTAACCTTTTTTGAGAGTTAGGGAATTTAAACTAGAGAGCATAGATTGAAGATGAGAGAGGTAGGATTTAAGGGGACCTGAAAAGAAAGATTTTCACACAGAGATGGTGGGTAGTTGTAGGGAGCTGCCAAAGAAGATGGTGGAGGCAGGAACAACTACAATATTTGGAGAGGACCATTTCAGTCTGAGGGAATATAGTCCAAAAGCAGGCAAATGTGACTTCCTTAGGTAGGCACTTGGGTTGGTCCAAAGAGCTGTTTCCATGCTGTAGAATTCTATGTTGGGTAAGTTAGCTCAATCAGACTTAAGGAAATTATAGAAAAATATTTTACACAGTTATATGCAGTTTTTTAAAAAATTTCTGTCTTTCTTGAGCTGGCCAGGAGAATGTAGAATGTATGGTGCTGGTCTATTCATCCATTGCCACAAATAATGGAGCAATCTTACTGCAATAATTTGTGTAATATTTACGATTAATAATGTGAATATAAGCAGATTTCAGTTATTGCGTGAAATGCAACAAGCTGTCTAGGTTGTTAAGAGAAAAAAAGATCTTGGAATATCAGGTTACCAGAAGTCTTTACCAGATGTTTGTTAACAAAGAAGTTACAATTAGGATATCGGATAAAATACATCAGACCCACTGGACTTACAAATGATGCCTGAGGATGGTGAAAATCTAATCAAACACAAAAAGAAATTGCACATAATAGACGAGTGAAAACAACTTTCATCAAATAGGAAATAGGCCTCAAATTGATGTTAACGGTAATCCCTACTGGTTAACTCTGATAAATAATTTTCAACTGTGATCAACTGTACTATAATGTACAGAATTTTGCAACAGTGTGAATAACAAATAGTACTTCCCAGCACTGCAAAGAAATGGAGCTCAGTCAATGGCCCATAAAGAAAACAACAAAGATGTTAATGGAACACACACTAAATGCTGGAGGAACTCAGCAGGTCAGGGTGGAAGAGGTAAAGGGCTGGAGAGGAAGGAATCTGGTAGGACAGGATAGTGGACCACAGAAGAAAGGGAAGGAGGAGGGGCGCCAGAGGGAAGAGATAGTCACTATACAGTCAGATATCTAACAACAGGAATTCTGCAGATGCTGGAAATTCAAGCAACACACATCAAAGTTGCTGGTGAACGCAGCAGGCCAGGCAGCATCTATAGGAAGAGGCGCAGTCGACGTTTCAGGCCGAGACCCTTCGTCAGGACTAACTGAAGGAAGAGTGAGTAAAGGATTTGAAAGCTGGAGGGGGAGGGGGAGATGCAAAATGATAGGAGAAGACAGGAGGGGGAGGGATAGAGCCGAGAGCTGGACAGGTGATAGGCAAAAGGGGATACGAGAGGATCATGGGACAGGAGGTCCGGGAAGAAAGACGGGGGGGGGGGTGACCCAGAGGATGGGCAAGAGGTATATTCAGAGGGACAGAGGGAGAAAAAGGAGAGTGAGAGAAAGAATGTGTGCATAAAAATGAGTAACAGCTGGGGTACGAGGGGGAGGTGGGGCCTAGCGGAAGTTAGAGAAGTCAATGTTCATGCCATCAGGTTGGAGGCTACCCAGACGGAATATAAGGTGTTGTTCCTCCAACCTGAGTGTGGCTTCATCTTTACAGTAGAGGAGGCCGTGGATAGACATGTCAGAATGGGAATGGGATGTGGAATTAAAATGTGTGGCCACTGGGAGATCCTGCTTTCTCTGGCGGACAGAGCGTAGATGTTCAGCAAAGCGGTCTCCCAGTCTGCGTCGGGTCTCACCAATATATAAAAGGCCACATCGGGAGCACCGGACGCAGTATATCACCCCAGTCGACTCACAGGTGAAGTGATGCCTCACCTGGAAGGACTGTTTGGGGCCCTGAATGGTGGTAAGGGAGGAAGTGTAAGGGCATGTGTAGCACTTGTTCCGCTTACACAGATAAGTGCCAGGAGGGAGATCAGTGGGGAGGGATGGGGGGGACGAATGGACAAGGGAGTTGTGTAGGGAGCGATCCCTCCGGAATGCAGAGAGAGGGGGGGAGGGAAAGATGTGCTTAGTGGTGGGATCCCGTTGGAGGTGGCGGAAGTTACTTTCCCTACCCCCCTCTCTCTGCATTCCGCAGGGATCGCTCCCTACACAACTCCCTTGTCCATTCGTCCCCCCCATCCCTCCCCACTGATCTCCCTCCTGGCACTTATCCGTGTAAGCGGAACAAGTGCTACACATGCCCTTACACTTCCTCCCTTACCACCATTCAGGGCCCCAAACAGTCCTTCCAGGTGAGGCATCACTTCACCTGTGAGTCGACTGGGGTGATATACTGCGTCCGGTGCTCCCGATGTGGCCTTTTATATATTGGTGAGACCCGACGCAGACTGGGAGACCGCTTTGCTGAACATCTACGCTCTGTCCGCCAGAGAAAGCAGGATCTCCCAGTGGCCACACATTTTAATTCCACATCCCATTCCCATTCTGACATGTCTATCCACGGCCTCCTCTACTGTAAAGATGAAGCCACACTCAGGTTGGAGGAACAACACCTTATATTCCATCTGGGTAGCCTCCAACCTGATGGCATGAACATTGACTTCTCTAACTTCCGCTAGGCCCCACCTCCCCCTCGTACCCCAGCTGTTACTCATTTTTATGCACACATTCTTTCTCTCACTCTCCTTTTTCTCCCTCTGTCCCTCTGAATATACCTCTTGCCCATCCTCTGGGTCACCCCCCCCCGTCTTTCTTCCCGGACCTCCTGTCCCATGATCCTCTCGTATCCCCTTTTGCCTATCACCTGTCCAGCTCTCGGCTCTATCCCTCCCCCTCCTGTCTTCTCCTATCATTTTGCATCTCTCCCTCCCCCTCCAGCTTTCAAATCCCTTACTCACTCTTCCTTCAGTTAGTCCTGACGAAGGGTCTCGGCCTGAAACGTCGACTGCGCCTCTTCCTATAGATGCTGCCTGGCCTGCTGCGTTCACCAGCAACTTTGATGTGTGTAGTCAGATATCTATACATCTTTGTAAATTTTCTCTGCATTCAAGGCAAGTTTATTGTCATTTAATTTTAATTACATGTATGTATATATATACCATCAAACAGTAAAGCACTGTAGTATACATAACACATAACTTATGAAAATAAGGATGGAATCTACAGATGGATTACACATAAATAAACTAAAGTACATAAATTAAATATTGTACAGTATAGAACAGATTAACGAATGACACTTTGTACATGACACAGCAGGGAGTTCTGAGGGATGAAACTGCTCTCCATTCTGACCGTTCTTGTTTTTATGCATCAGAGTTTTGGTAGAAAATCAACGAGGATGCTGGATGGATGGGCGGGATACTAAAAAATATGAAGGGTCCTGCATAGGCAGCGCTCCTGCAAAATGTCCCCAATGGGTGGTAGGGAGACCCATGTGATCTTCTCAGCTGTTCTCACAGTCCTCTGAAGCTCAGCAGCTCCCATACCAGATGGAGATGCAACTTGTCAGGATGCTCTCAATGGTGCTCCTGTAAAACATCGGGGGGGGGGGTGGTGGTGGTGGGGAGCCTTACTTTCTTCAATGTTCCCAGGAAGTGGAGATGCTGCTGTGCCTTCTCGTTCCAGAAGGTAAGGTCATCCGTAATGTGAACTCCCAGGAACTGGTGCACTTAACTCTCACTACAGAGGAGCATGTATTCACAGAGGGAAATAGTTCATTTGCACTTTCCTGAAGTCCACAATGATTTCCTTTGTCTTCTCCACATTCAGACTTAGGTTATTCTTCTCACACCAGTCCACCAGCTGCTCTACTTCCTCTCTGTACTCTGACTCATCATTGTTGATGAGGCCAACCACTGGTGTGCCATCCACAAGAATGATGACACGGTTTGAGCTGACTCCTGCCACACAACCATGAGTCAGCAGTGTGAACAGCAGTGGGCCGCACACCGCCTTGAGGAGCGCCAGTGCTCAGCATAATGGGACTAGAGACGTTGCCGCCCACACAGACTTTCTTTTATGAAGTCCCGGATCCAGTTACAGGGGGAGGTGTTGAGACCCAACGAGGACAGTTTTCCCACCAGTTTCCGAGGTATGACGGTGTTCAATGCCATACTGAAGTTTATAAACAGCCATTTGGCATATTTCAACTTTTATTTGCATCTTTCCTGTAGGTAGGTGACCAAAAATGCACACAATATTCCACATTAGGCCTCACTAATGTCTTATACATCTTTATGCTGAGGAATGTTGAGTCAAATTTCTGGAGGTGCATAAAATTAAGGTTATTGTTAGACTTCACTGGGTACAACTTTCAATGCGTAAAAGAATCACCCAGTTGAGTTTCCAGGCAAATACAGTGCTGCTAAATTGAACAAAAGCCCTTCAGCGTTCAGCTGCTTATTGCAAAACTGTTTTTTGAAAAAACAAGTAGCTTGCAATGAGGAGAGGCAGACAATGTCACTTGTTTTACCACCTTTATGGGACAATAAATATCTGCTATCACACAAGCCTCCACAGACTGTGACTGGAATCGTTATGCAAACACACATTTCCTCGCTGGACAAGACTCCTTTTTGAGTTTTCAATGAACTGCTGCTAGGTAGCTATGTAACCACTACAGCACAGATTCATCCCTGAAGAGAAGCTCGTTATGTAGGTGGAAGGTGAGAAATCCTGGTCATGCTGGTCTGCAGAATGCAAAAATATTAATGCAGGACAAAGCCTCATGAGTGCTGAAAGCCACCTCGGCACTGAAACATTGTCCCCCATGTATACATAATCTCCTTAAGCAACACATCACTGCTCAGGATGAGTGCAAAGTCTCCAGGAAGATTCAAGCAGGCAGCTAGGCCCTGTCTGGTTCATACAGGACAGGAACACCATTGTCTACACCTCTCCCTCTGAAATCTCCATTGGTGCTATGAATCATGACATTGTGCCCCATATTCAGTAAGTTGGCAATTCTCCTCCCACTGCAAATTCTCAAGTAGTACATTCTACTGTGGCACCAAATAGTGAAATGTAGCAAATGGAGGGTGTAGAAATTATGGTACTCCATCTTAGACATTTGCAAAGCAAATCAGTTAAAATGAACAGCCTACCAGTGGCCATAGGGAGTTGAGGAGAACTATGAGAGAGTAAAACACCATATTCCTTCACCTCCCAAACTGAGCAGGATAGAAGTCACAAAGGAAGGGCATTGAACATAAATGTATAAATAATGTAAACATGTGCTGTTCCCTTTTCATTTTCAGCTTCTTCCCATCTGCCATTAGATTTCGCAACAACTCATGACCAGCACCGCTCCTCTTTTGCACTATTTAGTTATTTATTTATTGTAACTTACTGTAATTTATGTCTAGCATTGTACAGCTGCCACAAAACAACAAGTTTCACAACCTATCTCTGTAATAATACATCTCATCCTAATGTTTTAATTACAGGTTCCCCCCCCCCCATCTGAAGGTAGAGCATTCCTATGAAACAGTTCGTAAGCCAGAATGTTGTAAAGCGAAGAAGTAATTACCATTTATTTATATGGGAAAAATCTGTGAGCATTTGCAGACCCAAAAATAACCTACCAAATCATGCCAAATAACATAAAACCTAAAATAACAGTAACATATAGTAAAAGCAGGAATGATATGATAAATACACAGCATATGTAAAGTAGAAATACATCTCTACAATCATTGCCTGCACTGTTCTCCGAAAATCCCACGCAAGCGCTCTCGGCAAAAACACAACGCAAGCACTGTTGGCAGAAACACGGCACAAGCGCACTTGGCAAAAACACTCTCTCCAGTAACCTTTAAGCTATGAAGCTGCCAAATCATACCAAATAACACATAAAATTACACAGCCTAAATAAAGTAGAAATAATGTATGTACAGTGTAGTATCACTTATGGGAATCGGGAAGACATCGAGTACACTGATGATGGTGTGTTTGGCTGAGTCGTCGGAGGTTGGGGTGGTGCAGTGGCCCCCACCCCTCAGGCAGTGAACCGATACCGATCCGCGAAGCGTGCAGCGGTGGCTGGGACGCACCCAGCACATCTTTAAGAAAAAAGCCGAAATAAACAAGCTAAATAATTAGGTGCTGCCCGGCACGTAAATGTTGGCCCAGATCAAATCTTGGCCCAGATCAGAGGTGAAGCAATCAGCAATCACCTCTGATCTGGGCCGACATTTACATGCCAGGCGGCACCTAATTAATTAGCTTGATTATTTTGTTTTTTTTTTCTTAAAGATGTGCTAGGTGCGTCCCGGCTACCGCTGCATTCTCCACGGCAGTGTATCGGTCCGCGGCCCGGGGTTGAGGTGGTGGGACACTGGGGTGTCATCTCATCGCCTGTTTCCATCAGGGCAGGCAGGTCATCTTCTTCTATGTCTTCCTGACTCGATGTTGAAGGTCCAGGTTCGACGTCTGCTGTGGCTGATGTGGAAGGCTTGAAAAACGACAGTATGCTTAACTGCTCAGCCTCGCGCATTTTTCTATCATACAGTTCTTTGTAAGGACTCAAATCATCTTGCAAATACGCCCTAAACTGACGTACCCTTTCAAGATTAAAGTCATACTTCTCTGCGATAATTGCAGCGAAAATCTCATACAGTTGCTTCATGTTCAGTTCCTGGACGACTTCACCTTCGGTCCGTTTGCTACTGCATTCGGTTTCGATTGTTATCCTTTTCTCTTCCAATTGCATCAACTCTTTATCTATCAGTTCTTGGTCATGGGATGCCAAAACCTCTTCAACATCATCTTCGTCAACTTCCACAAGCCAAAGTCACTTTGTCCTTACTTCGTTCACCACGATCGAAACGCTTAATTATGTCTAGTTTTACGCTAAGTGTAACACCCTTACGAGCTCTTTTAGGCTTTTCCATTACCTTAGAACTCATCTTGCAAACGGATGCTCACAGGCACGTGTTTATGCAATGCCGGCGAGAATGCAGTTCCGAATCCGGGGGAGAGCGGCTGCTCAGGGTGCACGCTGCTTTTTTTTGCGTGCTGCCTTTTATCGTGCGCCGCTTTTTTCACGCGCTGCCTTTTTTCATAACAGTGAAAACACCTTCTGTTAGCGAAAACAGGTAACTAATGTAGGTTTCTCGTAACAGCGAGGTGTCGTAAAGCGAACGTTCGAAAAGCGGGGGATGTCTGTAACATATAAAAACTACATTAAGTTTGTTGAGAAAATGGTGTTATATAGACAGATAATACTGTTGTGATGGTTATTCACTGCCCTGGGCTGGGAGAGTTCTTCTTTTTTGCCAAGCTTAGCTTTCTAACCAAAGCAATTGTGAACCTCTAAAGATCAAAGTGCCATTTTTTAAGTAAATTAAACTTTCAACCAATATTCTTTGTTGATTTGTTTATTTTTTATTTATTGAAACATTGTGGAATAGGCCCTCTGTCCCTTCAAGCTGTGCCGCTGAGCAATCACCGATTTAACCATAGCCTAATCACGGGATATTTTACAATGACCGATTAACCTCTCAAACAGTATGCCTTTGGACTGTGGGAGGAAACAAACACGGTCATGGGGAGAATGTACAAACTCCTTACAGACAGCGGCAGGACAGCTGCTTGTTGTAAATGGGAGCTAGTCTTCAGTTTGTAATGTAAATGGCAAACAATAATCAGTTTGTAGTTAAAAAGACAGCCTTGCAAACAAGAACTGTTTATAATACAGACTTCTGTGACAGATTACTGGTCTGTCTGCAGTTTGGGGGTACGTCCCTTTAGTTTATAGGAATTGTACCACTGTTCTGGAAATCCTTTTGCTCTAGAACTGGTTTGTAATTTGGAAGTGAGACCATAAGAACATAAGAGATAGGAGTAGAATTAGGCCATTTAGCCCATCGAGTCTGCTCCCCATTAAACATAGATGATTTCTTATCCCTCTCAATCTCATTCTCCTTCCTTCTCACCTGAAGCTTTGATGACTCAACTAATCAAGAACCCTTAAACCACCACCTTAAATAGACTCAGTGACTTGGTCTCCATAGCCGTCTTCAGCAACAGATTCACAGATTCACTGTCCTCTAGGTAAACAAATTCCTTCTCAGCTCTATTCTGAAGCTGTGCCCTCTGGTCCTATACTCACTTACTAAAAGAAAACATCCTCCCCACATCCACTCTATCTAGGCCACTCAATATTCAACAGGCTTCCCCCTTCATTCTTCTAAACGCCAGCAGGTAAAATCCCAGAACCATCAAACACTCCTTATTATTATTAGTTATTATTAATTATTATTATTGTTGCTATTTTCTCTTTTGTAGTTGCACAGTTTGCTTTCTTTTGTACATTGGTTGTGTGTCTGCCCTATTGGGTGTTGTCTTTTATTAAATCTATTATGGTTCTTGGATTTACTGAGTACTCCCACAAGAAAATTGATCACAGAATTGTATATAGTGACATATATGAACTTTGATAAGAAATTTACTTGGACTTTGAAATTTGTAGTTCTGCCCTTCAATCCATAGTCTGAGCTTTCTGGACGCCTATCTAAATCCCTTTGTGATAGTATTTCTCTAACCATGTGAAAGACTACTTGAAACTAATGGTCAATCCTGTATCCTTGCCTTCTTATCTGCATCATTTTACTCAGCATTTGCTTTTTGGCATCCCTTGGCATTTGTGATGAGATCCAGTGAAAAAGATTATTAAAAATAGCAACAATAATTTGTGAAACAAACAAGAATGACGAACAAAGCAGGAAGAAAAATAAACCTGTAAATGCATCGATGTTGAGAGAGATCTCTAGCAAAGAATATAATGCATAAGCAACACACACAAAACGCTGGAGGTACTCTGCAGGCCAGGCAGCATCTATAGAAAAAAGAACAGTCGATGTCTCGGGACAAAACCCTTTGGCAGGACTGGAGAAATAAAGCTGAGGAGGAGATCTGAGAGGAGAGAGAAACATGAGGTGATAGGTGAAACCTGAAATGGGGGATGAAGTAAAGAGCTTGGAAGTTGATTGATGAAAGAGACAGAAGCCATGGAAGAAAGAAAAGGAGGAAGGGGCACTAGTGGGAGGCAATGGGTGGGCAAGGAGATAAGATGGGAGAGGGAAAAGGGGATAGGAAATGTGAAGGAAAGCAGGGGGCGGGGGGGAGAGAGCATTACCGGAAGATTGAGAAATTGATGTTCACGCCATCAGGTTGGAGGCTACCTAGATGATAGACAAGGGAGTCGCATAGTGAGCGATCCCTGCAGAAAGCAAAAAGTGGAAGGGGATCCACTTTTGTACAGTGGAGTGGATGTGCTCGGTGGTGGGATCCCGTTGGAGACGGCAGAAATTTTGGAGAATTATGTGCTGGATGCCGAGGCTGGTGGGGTGGTAGGTGAGGACAAGAGGAACCCTATCCCTGGTAGGGTAGTGAGTAGATGGGGTGAGAGCAGACGTGTATGAAATGGAAGAGATACGGTTGAGGGCAGCATTGATAGTGAAGGAGGGGAAGTCCGTTTCTTTGAAAAAGGAGGACATCTCCTTCGTTCTAGAATGAAGAGCGTCATCGTAAGAGCAGATGTGGCAGAGACAGAGGAATTGAGAGAAGGGGATGACGTTTTTACAGGTAACAGGGTGGGAAGAGATATAATCCAGGTAGCTGTGAGAGTCCGTGGGTTTTTAACAGGTACCACTGAGATAGAGACAGTGAGATTGAGAAAGGATAAGGAGGTGTCGGAGATGGACTAGGTAACTCCTCATGCAGGATTCCCTAAAGATTAACTTCCAGGTTGTGTCAGTGGTAAGGAAGGCAAATGCAGTGTTGACATTCATTTTGAGAGGCCTAAAATTCAAAAGCAATGATGTAAGACTTTGGTTAAACTGCACAGAATATTGTCAGAAGCCTTGGGCTTCTTATCTAAGAAAAGATGTGTTGCTATTGGAGAGGGTCCAGAGGAAGTTTCACAACAATGATTCTGGGACTGAAAGAGGCTAAGCACACAGCCTTGTGGTGCACCAGTGCTGATGCAGATTGTGAAGGAGATATTGTTATCAAACCGATTGACTGCGGTCTGCAAGTGAGGAAATTGGGGATTCAATTGCACAAGGAGGAATTGAGGTCAAGTTCTTGAAGCTTACTGATTAGTTTTGAGGGGATGATAGTATTGAATGCCAAGCTGTAGACGGTAAAGAGCATCCTGCTGTATGCACCTTTGCTCTCTTGATATTCCAGGACTGAGGCAATGAAATGGCATCTGCTGTACACCTATTGTGCCAGTAGGCAAATTGGAGTAGATCCAAGTTGCTTCTCAGGCAGAAGTTGATGTGTTTCATCACCAGTCTCTCAAACCAATTCATCACAGTGGATGGAAGTGCTACTGGATGACAGTCACTGAGTCAGGCTACCACGTTCTTCTTGGGCACCGGTATGATTGAGGTTTGCAGAACCCTGAAAATGTATTCAGCCCATAGCTATTTTCAGGTTATTATCTCATTTTTTGAAATTTTAAGTATGTTTAAGTTGGATTTTTGAGCTAATCTACAAAACACTGTGCATTCCAAAACCTGTGAACAATTTACTGAAAATTAAAACCCAAAATCGTGAGACTGAAAAAGTATTCATTCCCTTTGTAATTACTATGCTAATTTTCCTCAGGTGTAAACATAGAAAATTGAAAGATCACCTAAATGAATTCATAAGAATGTAACATCCAACAATATGGTAGGTTTTCAACAGACCAAACCAAAATGAAGACATAAGAGCTTTCAAACCAAGTCATAGAAATGATAATAAAGAAGCACAAATCTGGGGAAAGGCACAAGACCATCTCAAAGGCACTGAACATATCGCAGAGCTCAGTGTAGTCCGTCATAAAAAAGAGAAAAAATATATGAAACCACAGCCAGACTGCCTAGGTCAGGCTGCCCCTCTAAATGTAGTTACTGGAGGAGAATGGCATTTGCAAGAGATGTTACTGTGAAACCAACAGTCACTCTAAGCGAGCTGAGAAGTGAGTGGCTGCAACTGGAGATGAAGTTCATGGCTCCACAATCTTTAAGGCCTTGCACAAAAAGGGGATTGATGGAAGAGTGGCAAAGCAGAACCCCTGGCTAAAAAAAAACATCCTTGTCCATGCAGACCTTGTAAAGCACCGTTTAGAAGATACTGTAAAGATGTGGAAGAAGGTATAACACTAAACAGTACACATGGCTTAAATCTAACACTGCGTATCAGACAGGTAACACCATCCCTACTGTAAGTATGGTGGAGGTAGCATCATGCTATGGGGATGCTTTTCAGCAGCAGAGACTGGAAATCTAGCTGTAAGGAGTGATGGGAAGACGAATGCACCTAAATAACACAGAGATCCTGGATAAAAATCTGCTAGCCTCTGCAAGAAAGCTTAAACTAGAGAGGAAATTCTGTATTTCAGCAGGACACCGACCCAAAGTACACAGCCAGAGCAACTAATTTAGTGGCTTCAAATAAAGAAAATTGATGTCCTTTAGTGCACAGTCAGAGACTTGACCTTAACCCAATCAAAAATCTTGGGAAAGACTGTAAGATTGCCGTCCACCACTACTCCCCAAGTAACCAGGCACAGCTTGAACCATCTTGCAGGGAGGAATGGGAAAATCCTACTCTATCATGGTGTAGAAAGCTGACAGAGACTTATCAAAATGACTACTGGCTGTAATGTCCTGGTATGACTCTAAACTGCAACCGGTGATGAGGCTCTGATTGGGGACTTTCAGAGCTTTGGGGAAAGTGAAGTTACCCCTTAGTCATTCATTGCTCTCAGGGTTGCTCTGACCTGGAACGGTAGCACCTGCAAGGGTTCCCGCTCAGGATACGAGTGAAGGCCAACGGCAGATCCGGCAGGTTCAGTAACGGAACTTATGACGGAGAAGGTGGATGAGCTAGGACCCCAAATGTCAATGGCTATAGTACAGGCAGATGAACATTTGGGAAGAGAAATGGTGACTTCTTTAGTTCGCCCAGTGGTAGGCAATAGCAAACCACCGTTGCTAGATACTAGGTTTCCTAGAATCTATTTGCGAAGAAAACCATAGTCAAACTCGCAAAATGTGTCACACAACAACAGCGTCAAGAGGACCTTCAAGACAATTCTGAAGATGCTTTACTCGGTAGGGTTGATTCTGGTCAGCAGGGGATCCCCAACCGTCACCAAGCTACTGCTCATAAAATTCAAGTAACACAAAAGAAAATTATTGCCACTTGGAATGTAAGAACCCTATATCAAGCAGGAAGATTGGACAATGTGATAAATGAAATGGAAAGACTAAAGATTAACATCATGGGAATTAGCAAAGTTCGTTGGATAGGTGCTGGAACATATCAGGATAGAAATAAAACACTAATTTATTCTTGTGGAACATCCCATACTAATAGAGTAAGAATTCTTATGGATGAAAACATGGCAAAAAGTGTTTTAGGACATTGGACAATATCAGAAAGAGTGCTCCTCATTAGATTCAGAGAACAACCATTTGATTTTGCAATTATACAGGTATATGCACCAACAACAGATGGAACAAATGAGGATATAAATAAATTCTATGAAGAGCTTGAACAAGCAAAGAATGGATGCAAATCTCAAGATATTGTTATTGTCATGGGAGATCGAAATGCTAAAGTAGGACAAGGTGCTGATGGAAATACCATAGGAAAATTTGGACTAGGGGAAAGAAATGAAAGAGGTGAGAAATGGGTAGAATGGTGCAAGCTGAATAATCAGGTCATTATGAATACCTACTTTAAAAACCATCTAAGATACTTGTAGACCTGGAAAAGTCCAGGTGATAACACTAGAAATCAAATTGACTTCATTACTACAAACCAAAGATTTAGAAACTCAGTGACTCAATGCAAAACATATCAGGTGCAGACTGTAATATTGACCATAACCCAGTAGTATGTCACGTAAAAGACCATAAGACAAAGGAGCAGAAGTCGGCCATTCGGCCCATCGAGTATGCTCCACTACCCCATCATGAGCAGATCCATTCTCCCATTCAGTCCCACTCTGCCGCCCTCTCACCATAACCCTTGATGCCCTGGCTACTCAGATACCTATCAATCTCTGCCTTAAATACACCCAATGACTTGGCCTCCACTGCCGCCCGTGGCAACAAATTCCAAAGATTCACCACCCTCTGGCTAAAAAAATTTCTTCGCATCTCTGTTCTGCATGGGCGCCCTTCAATCCTTAAGTCATGCCCTCTCGTACTAGACTCCCCCATCATGGGAAACAACTTTGCCACATCCACTCTGTCCATGCCTTTCAACATTCGAAATGTTTCTATGAGGTCCCCCCTCATTCTTCTAAACTCCAAGGAATACAGTCCAAGAGCGGACAAATATTCCTCATATGTTAACCTTCTCATTCCCGGAATCATTCCAGTGAATCTTCTCTGTACCGTTTCCAATGTCAGCACATCCTTTCTTAAATAAGGAGACCAAAACTGCCCACAGTACTCCAAGTGAGGTCTCACCAGCGCCTTACAGAGCCTCAACATCACATTCCTGCTCCTATACTCTATTCCTCTAGAAATGAATGCCAACATTGCATTCGCCTTCTTCACCACCGACTCAACCTGGAGGTTAACCTTAAGTGTATCCCGCACGACGACTCTCAAGCCCCGCTGCACTCAGAACTTTGAATTCTCTCCCCATTTAAATAATAGTCTGCCCGTTTATTTCTTCTGCCAAAGTGCGTAACCATACACTTTCCAACATTGTATTTCATTTGCCACTTCTTTGTCCATTCTTCCAATCTATCCAAGTCTCTCTGCAGACTCTCTGTTTCCTCAGCTCTACCGACCCCTCCACCTATCTTCGTATCATCAGCAAACTTAGCCACAAAGCCATCTATTCCATAAACCAAATCGTTGATGTACAATGTAAAAAGAAGTGGCCCCAACACAGGCCCCTGTGGAACACCACTGGTAACCGGCAGCCAACCAGAATAAAAATCCCTTTATTTCCATTCTGTTTCCTGCCAATCAGCCAACACTCCATCTACGTATGTAACTTTCCCGTAATTCCATGGGCTCTTATCTTGTTAAGTAGCCTCATGTGTGGCACCTTGTCAAAGGCCTTCTGAAAATCCAAATATACAACATCCACTGCATCTCCCTTGTTTAGCCTACTTGTAAAAGTAAAACTTAAAAAACTAAAAAAGCAAAAACCTGAACAATCCCTTGACTGCTTGCAATTAATTAAAGAAGAAAACCTAAGACAAAAATTTACAATTGAAGTAAGGAATAGATTTCAAAGTCTAGAAACAGAATCTGTTGACGATGATAGCAATCATGTAGAAATGAAATTTAACTCTCTAAAGGATGCCTTGGTAGAATCAACAAAGTCAGTGAATCCTAAAAAAGGAAAAAGCACAAAGAATAAATGGATGACAGATGAAATTAAAAATCTAATTGAAGAAAGGAGACGGAAGAAAGCAAATCCTACAGAATATAAGTCCTTAGATAAAAAAGTTAAAAGCTTATGTCAAAAAGCCAAAGAAGAATGGTTAAACCAGGAACGTGTGCAAATAGAAAGAATCCCTATTACTGATCCAAAAAGGTTACATCAGCAAATCAAGAGTATCACTGGTAAAAAGCTCCTCTGTTCTTCAGGTGGATGTTTGAAAGCAAAGGACGGTACCATTATCATGGAAAAAGATGAGATTATGAACAGGTGGACTAGGTATATTCAGGAATTGTTTGAAGATGATCGAGGCGAAAAACCAGAAATTAAGAAAAGCATTGAAGGTCCAAGTATTTTAAAATCCGAACTTTGTAATGCAATAAATAAGATGAAGAAAGGAAAGGCAGCAGGTCCTGATGAATTAGTAATAGAACAAATTATCGCCCTTGAAGATTATGGAATTGAAAAACTTACTGATTTAATCAATGACATTTATGAGACTGGAATAATACCAGAAGAGATGGAAAAATCAGTATTTATCACTCTTCCTAAGAAATCTGGAGTCAATAGAATGTGAATTACATAGGACCATAAGTTTAGTGAGACATATCACCAAGATACTTCTAAGAATTTTGATGACAAGAGCTAAAATTAAGATACAAGCTGAAATAGGTAAAGAACAATGTGGTTTTGTGAAAGACAAAGGTACAAGAAACGCAATATTGATGTTAAGGTCACTATCAGAACGACCTATTCAAGTGCAAAAAGATTTGTTTGTTTGTTTTATCGACGACACAAAAGCATTTGATAAAGTGAAGCACAATAAGTTATTTGAAATATTTCAGAAAACTAGATCCCCTGACTCATTTATTGTGTACAGTGAAACAATATTACAAACAGTAAGAGACATCTTGGGAATCAAAGTTGGCGGTGAAAACATCAATAATTTCAGATATGCAGATAACACTGTGTTAATTGCAAGTACGGAGGAAGAACAAAACTTGATTGATACAGTTGTTGAAGAAAGTGCAAAAATGGGTCTATCTATCAATTGCAAAAAGACAGAATGTATGGTGATATCCAAAATGAAGGAAAATCCTATCTGCAGGCTGAAAATAAATGGGGAAGACATAAAACAAGTACAAAACTTTTGCTACTTATGAAGCTGAGTGACATCAGATGGCAGGTGCAACATGGACACCAAGAGGAGAATAGGGATGGCAAAAGACACCTTTACGAGAATGAAGAGTATACTGACCAATACTAAACTAGACATGACAACCTGCCTCAGAGTACTGAAATGTTATGTTTATCCAGTTATGTTATATGGCTCAGAATGTTGGACAATATCTAGTAACATGAGGAAATGAATTGAAGCAGCAGAGATGTGTTTTTTGAGGAGGATGCAAAGAATATCATAGACGAAACAAATATCTAATGAGGATGTCATGAACAGTGCAAACACAAAAAGAGAAATAATGTATGAGATCATGAAAAGGCAACGTAACTTCCTTGGACATATGATAAAAGAGGAGTTAGAATGCACGGTAATTATGGGAAAGATTGAAGGGAAGAAAGCAAGAGGAAGACAAAGACAAATGATGATGGAAACAGCAGCCAGAGAACTGGAAATGAATACCAATGAATTGATCCACTTGACCCGAAACAGGAGTGTGTGGGCCATGGCAGTCAAAGCTCAATCTGGGTACGGACCTGATGATGATGATGACTGGCTGTAATAGCTGTGACAGGTGGTTACTTAAGTACTCGACAAAGGGGGAATGAATACTTTTCAACTGCTGACATTACAGTTTTGGAATTTTTAGTTTTTCATACATGACAATTTTTCCAGTTTCTTTTAGTTTTACTGTAAAAAAGGAGTATGTAATTCACAAAAACCAAATTCTCAGCTAAATTGACCAAAATCCCTAGTTGAATTACCAATTAATGTGAACAAAGGTTGTGGGCTGAATATTTTTCAAGGCACAGTATATAAAGGATATAAGTGAAAGGGGATGTAAAACTGTGAAGGCAATATAGGAGGGAGAGGTGTTCTATATGAGTGAAGACAGAAGGGATTTGAAGGGATCTGGACTCAGCAGTTCTATACTTACAGCTTTACAAGATTACAAGATATAAGAAATCTGTATGATTGCTGAAATCTCAAATACATAACTTCAGTAATATACAACAGTTATCAATACGTCTTCTTGACAGTAATTGCTTACTCAAGCCCCAATCCTCTCCCTTTCCAAATTACAGATGAATTAAATTAGATTTTGGTGTGCTTCTGGGGAATTTAGATCATTAGATCATAAGATATAAGAGCAGAATTAGGCCATTTGGCCCATCGACTCTGCTCTGCCATTCAATCATAGTTGATCCTTCTTTTTCCCCTTCTCAGCCCCACTCTCCAGCTGTCTTCCTGTAACCTTTGATGCTGTGTCCAATCAAGAACCTATCAAGCTCTGCCTTAAATACACCCAAAGACCTGGCCTCCGCAGCTGACTGTGGTAACAAATTCCACTAATTCACCACACTCTGGCAAAAGAAATTTACCTGCATCTCTGTTTTAAATGGATACCCTTCCATCCTGAGGCTGTGCCCTCTTGTCCCAGACTTTCCCACCATGGGAAACATTCCTTCCACATCTACTCTGCCTAGCCATTCACCATTCAAAAAGTTTCAATGAGATCCCCCCTCATCCTTCTAAATTCCAGTGAGTACAGGCCCAGAGCCATCCAACGTTCGTCATTTGATAACCCTTTCATTCCCGGAATCATCATTGTGAACCTCCTCTGGAACCTCTCCAATGCCAGCACAGCCTTTCTGAGATGAGGAGCCCAAAACTGTTCACAATACTCAAGATGAGGCCTCACCAGTGCCTTATAAAGCCTCAGCATCACATCCCTGCTCTTGTATTCCAGACTTCTTGAAATGAATGCTAACATGGCATTTGCTTTCCTCACCACCGAGTCAACCTGCAAGTTAACCTTAAGAATTTTCTCCCCTTGGACTCCCACATCCCTTTGCAATCAGATTTTTGGACTTTCTTCCCATTTAGAAAATAGTCTGCACATTCATTTCTACCACCAAAGTGCATGACCATGCATTTTCTAGCACTGCATTTCCTTTGCCACTTTCTTGCCCATTCTCCTAATTTATCTAAGTCCTTCTGCATCCTACCTGTTTCCTCAACATGACCTGCCCCTCCACCAATCTCTGTATCATCTGTAAACCTGGCAACAAAGCCAGCTATTCCATCATTTAAGACATAGAGCATAAAAAGAAATGGTCCCAGCACAAATCACTGTGAAACACTGGCATCCTTTTATACTCACCTCCCACCAATCTGCTAATGCTCTAACCACGCTAGTATCTTTCCTGTAGTACCATGCTCTCTTAACTCGGTAGACAACCTTATCTGTGGCACCTTGTCAAAGGCATTCTCAAAATCCAAATATACAACATCCACTGCATCCCCTTTATCTATCCTACTTGTAATCTCCTTAAGGAATTCCAACAGGTTCATCAGGCAAGATTTTCCCTTAAGGAAAATCCTGTGTCAACAAGTACTCCGTAACCTCATCCTTGACAATTGACTCCAACATCTCCCCAACCATTGAGGTCAAGCTAAATGATCTATAATTTCCTTTCTGTTGCCTCTTTCCTTCCTTAAAGAGTGAAGTAACATTTGCAATTTTACAGTCCTCTGGAACCATGCCAGAGTCCAATGATCCTTGAAAGGTTATTACTAATGCCAGCACATTCTCTACCGCCACGTCTTTCAGAACCCAAGTGTGCAGTTCATCTGGACCAGCTGACTTATGTACCTTTAGGCTTTCAGCTCTTTGAGCACCTTCTCCCTTGTAATAGTAACTGCACTCACTTCTCTTCCCTCACCCCCTTCAACACCTGGCACACTGCTGGTGTCTTCAACAGTGAAGACTGATGCAAAATACTCATTTACTTTATCTGCCATCTTCTTGGCCGGAAACTCAAGCCATTGTTGCTCTGCTGTCACCCCTGCCAGCATCTCCTTCCAGTTTACTTTGACTAACTCCTCTCTCATACCACTGTAATTTCCTTTACTCCACTGAAATACAGCTATGTCAGACTTTACTTTCTCCCTCTTAAATTTCAAGTTGAACTCTCAATCATACTGTGATCACTGCCTCCTGAGGGTTCTTTTACCTTAAGCTCCCTAAACACCTCCGGTTCATTACATAACACCTAATCCAGTACAGCTGATCCCCTAGTAGCCTCAATGACAAACTGCTTTAGAAAGCCTTCTTGTAGGCATTCAACAAACTCACTCTTTTGAGATCCATTAGCAACCTGATTTTTCCAATCGACCTGCATGTTAAAATGTCCCACAACTATCATAGCATTGCCTTTTAGACTTGCCTTTTCTATTTCCTGTTGTAATCTGTAGTCCACATCCCAGCTACTGTTTGGAACCTGCCATCAGGGTCCTTTTACCCTTGCAGTAAAACTCAATTCAATATCTTTCAATTCTATGTCACATATTTCAACTGATTTGATGCCATTCTTTACCAGCAGGGCCATGCCACCCCCTCTGCCTACCTTCCTATCCCTCCAATATAATGGACATTCAGCTCCCAACTACAACCATCCTTCAGCCACGATTCAGTGATGGACACAACATCATACCTGACAATCAATAATAGCGCAACAAGATCATCCACTTCATAAACAAGAGAAAATCTGCAGAAGCTGGAAATCCGAGCAACACACACAAAATGTTGGAGGAACTCAGCAGGCCAGGCAGCATCTATAGAAAAAAGTACAGTTGATGTTTCAGGCCAAAACCCTTCAGCAGGACTGGAGAAAAAATGCTGAGAAGTAGATTTGAAAGGTGGGGGGAGAGGTGAGAGAAACGACAGGCTATAGGGAGGGATGAAGTAAATAGCCAGGAAGTTGATTGGTGAGAGAGACAGGAGGCCATGGAAGAAAGAACAATGAGGGGTGGTGTGGGAAGGAGTGTCAGAGGGAGGCGATGGGCGGGCAAGAAGATACCATGAGAGAGGGACAAGGGAATGGGAAATGGTGAATGGCGGGGGTGGGGAGAGGGGAGGCATTACTGGAAGTTTGAGAAATTGATGTTTATCCACCTTACTTCTTATCCGCCATGCATTGAGATATAACACTTTGAGTGCTGAATTTGCTACACTTTTTGATTCTGCATCCCTAATGTACTGATACTCACCTTGCTGGCTCCAATTATGTCCTATTATCTGCCTGCCCTTCCTGACAGTCTGACTGCAAACTATTGTGACAATTACTAATATACTAAACGTCTCCAAGACAATACAAATAAAGAAAACGATACATGATTGATACTGGTATTGCTACTTAATTAATCTGATTCTGACAGGCCCTCCTTCCAAATGATGGGTGCAAAATACAGTGAGAACAAGCTGACTTTCCTTGATAAGTAGAGGGGTAAGCACTCTGACATTTTGCATGCATCAATCAGCAATATAAGAATCACTGCCATGCGACAATCATGCTGGCAAATTTGTTAATATTATTAGCTTCCACAAGCAGCTCCTTTCTTTCCTTTTGATGATGGTTAATCAAGAACAAGCACAGGCAAATTGTTAAGACAAGATGTTATCTCTTTCACTTTTAACAACTAAAATAACTTGCATGATTTAAAGCATATTTAGTTCTTTGAGTCTTACCTTTACCTGGAGAATTAAATCTCATTCTATACCTGTTTTAATACAAAATTCCCATATCAATCTGCACCAATGGTAGTTTAAAGATTGACACTTCCACTTAACCGATATCTGTTATACTCCAGAACACTTCTTTTACAATCTGGGAAGTGTTTTCCTTTGAGTGGTCAATTATGCTTAATAACTAAATTAAATCCAGATATAGCACAAAAGTAGCTTAAGTTTCCTTAAACTGATAAACTCAACTTTATGACCATCCTGAAATTCCTCCATTGGTCTCTGTAAGGGGCAGCTACCTGGAAGACTGGCTATAGCCACTAAGATCACCCCATGAAAATAATAGGCAGGCAAAGAAATAAGAGGATATCTGTTCACCGAATAAATAACCACTCTGTATTTACATAAGATATACAAAATTTTTTGGATTTTTCTTATCAGGAGTCATCAGACAGGCACGAAACTCAGAGGCATGTCTACATCAAGAAATGCCAGAAACACTGGAGTATGTTGGGGTGCATAAATCCCTAGGCCCTGGCAGGATCACTCCTGGGATAGTACAGAATAAAGGAATTTTGTTAGCCTTAGGAAAGGCAAGTGAAAACTCCACGTTGTCTCTTTGAAAGAGAGAGTTTACAAAGACTTTAGTAAGGCGTTTCACAAGATCTCAGATGGTAGACTGGTCCAGAAGGTTAAGACACAAGCAACAGGAAAACGTTAACAAATTTTAACGAAAGAGGAAAGAAGCTGGCTGTGTACATACATCTATTGATGCTTCTGGACACATCTTCAGTGACGTTCCTGGAATCATCGGGTGTTTCGGGTCTTTCAACATCATACAACCTCCTCCAGGTGACCCAGCCGGGGCTGGTCAGACCCCAGCTTGCGTCCAGATGGGCTAGCTACTTATGCCTCCATGGAAGAAGTGGCGGCAGGTGGAAAACGATCCAGACAAGTATAGAACATTATGGCATAGTACAGGTACTTCAGCCCATGACTTTTAACCTACTCTAAAATCAATCTCAAAGGTGGGAAGGTGGGACCTGTACAGATTGGATGGGTTGTACCTGAACTCGAGGGGGAGCAATATCCTTGCAGATAGGTTTGCCAGCATGGTTCGGGAGGGTTTAAACTAATTTGCAAGGGGGATGGGACCCAGAGCGATAGAGCAGTGAAAGAAGTGCATGGAATAAAGCCAGATATAACATAGATAGAGGCTTTGAGGAAAGAGAAGCAGAATAAATGGTGTAATGACAGTAAGGTAGAAGGGCTGAAGTGTGTGTACCTCAATGCAAGAAGCATCAGGAAGAAAGGTGATGAACTGAGAGCTTGGATACATACATGGAATTATGATGTAGTGGCCATTACAGAGACTTGGCTGGCACCAGGGCAGGAATGGATTCTCAATATTCCTGGATTTCAGTGCTTTAAAAGGGATAGAGAGGGTGGAAAAAGGGGAGGAGGGGTGGCATTACTGGTCAGGGATACTATTACAGCTACAGAAAGGGTGGGTAGTGTAGCAGGATCCTCTTTTGAGTCAGTATGGGTGGAAGTCAGGAACAGGAAGGGAGCAGTTACTCTACTGGGGGTATTCTATAGGTCCCCTGGTAGCAGCAGAGATACAGAGGAGCAGATTGGGAGGCAGATTTTGGAAAGGTGCAAAAATAACAGGGTTGTTATCATGGATGACTTTAACTTCCCTAATATTGATTGGCACCTGATTAGTTCCAAGCGTTTAGATGGGGCAGAGTTTGTTAAGTGTGTCCAGGATGGATTCCTGTCACAGTATGTGGACAGGCCGACTAGGGGGAATGCCATACTAGGTCTAGTACTAGGCAATGAACCGGATCAGGTCACAGATCTCTCAGTGGGTGAGCATCTGGGGGACAGTGACCACCGCTCCCTGGCCTTTAGCATTATCATGGAAAAGGGCAGAATCCAAGAGGACAGGAAAAGTTTTAATTGGGGAAGGGCAAATTATGAGGCTATAAGGCTAGAAGTTGCGGGTGTGAATTGGGATGATATTTTTGCAGGGAAATGTACTATGGACATGTGGTCGATGTTTAGAGATCTCTTGCAGGATGTTAGGGATAAATTTGTCCCGGTGAGGAAAATAAAGAATGGTAGGGTGAAGGAACCATGGGTGACAAGTGAGGTGGAAAATCTAGTCAGGTGGAAGAAGACAGCATCCATGAGGTTTAGGAAGCAAGGATCAGATGGGTCTATTGAGGAATATAGGGAAGCAAGAAAGGAGCTTAAGAAGGGGCTGAGAAGAGCAAGAAGGGGGCATGAGAAGGCCTTGGCGAATAGGGTAAAGGAAAACCCCAAGGCATTCTTCAATTATGTGAAGAAAAAAGGATGACAGGAGTGAAGGTAGGACCGATTAGAGATAAAGTTGGGAAGATGTGCCTGGAGGCTGCGGAAGTGAACGAGGTCCTCAATGAATACTTCTCTTCGGTATTTACCAATGAGAGGGAACTTGATGATGGTGAGGACAATATGAGTGAGGTTGATGTTCTGCAGCATGTTGATATTAAGGGAGAGGAGGTGTTGGAGTTGTTAAAATACATTAGGACAGATAAGTCCCCGGGGCCTGACGGAATATTCCCCAGGTTGCTCCACGAGGCGAGGGAAGAGCTTGCTGAGCCTCTGGCTAGGATCTTTATGTACTCGTTGTCCACGGGAATGGTACCGAGGATTGGAGGGAGGTGAATAGAAACATAGAAAATAGGTGCAGGAGTAGGCCATTCGGCCTTTCGAGCCTGCACCGCCATTCAGTATGATCATGGCTGATCATCCAACTGGAACTCTGTACCAGCCTTCCCTCCATACCCGCTGATTCCTTTAGCCACAAGGGCCATATCTAACTCCCTCTTAAATATAGCCAATGTACTGGCCTCAACCGTTTCCTGTGGCAGAGAATTCCACAGATTCACCACTCTCTGTGTGAAGCAGTTTTTCCTAATCTCGGTCCTAAAAGCTTCCCCTTTATCCTCAAACTGTGACCCCTTGTTCTGGACTTCCCCAACATTGGGAACAATCTTCCTGCATCTAGCCTGTCCAATTCCTTTAGGATTTTATATGTTTCAATAAGATCCCCCCTCAATCTTCTAAATTCCAACGAGTATAAGCCTAGTCGATCCAGACCTTCATCATATGAAAGTACTGCCATCCCAGGAATCAATTTGGTGAACCGTCTTTGTACTCCCTCTATGGCAAGGATGTCTTTCCTCAGATTAGGGGACCAAAACTGCACACAATACTCCAGGTGTGGACTCACCAAGGCCTTGTACAACTGCAGTAGTACCTCCCTGCTCCTGTACTCGAATCCTCTTGCTATGAATGCCAGCATACCATTCGCCTTTTTCACCGCCTGCTGTACCTGCATGCCCACTTTCAAAGACTGGTGTATAATGACACCAAGGTCTCGTTGCACCTCCCCTTTTCCTAATCGACCACCATTCAGATAATAATCTGTTTTCCTGTTTTTGCCACCAAAGTGGATTACCTCACACTTATCCACATTAAATTGCATCTGCTATGAACTTACCCGCTCACCTAACCTATCCAAGTCACCCTGCATCCTCTTAGCATCCTCCTCACAGCTAACACTGCAACCCAGCTGCGTGTCATCCACAAACTTGGAGATGCTGCATTTAATTCCCTCATCCAAGTCATTAATATATATTGTAAACAACTGGGGTCCCAGCACTGAGCCTTGCAGTACCCCACTAGTCACCGCCTGCCATTCTGAAAAGGTCCCATTTATTCCCACTCTTTGCTTCCTGTCTGCCAACCAATTGTCTATCCACATCAATACCTTACCCCCAATACCGTGTGCTTTAAGTTTGCACACTAATCTCCTGTGTGGGACCTTGTCAAAAGCCTTTTGAAAATCCAAATATACCACATCCACTGGTTCTCCCCTATCCACTCTACTAGTTACATCCTCAAAAAATTGTATGAGATTTGTCAGACATGATTTTCCTTTCACAAATCCATGCTGACTTTGTCCAATGATTTCATCGCTTTCCAAATGTGCTGTTATTACATCTTTGGTAACTGACTCTAGCATTTTCCCCACCACCGATGTTAGGCTAACCGGTCTATAACTCCCCGGTTTCTCTCTCCCTCCTTTTTTAAAAAGTGGGGTTACATTAGCCACCCTCCAATCCTCAGGAACTAGTCCAGAATCCAAAGAGTTTTGAAAAATTATCACTAATGCATCCACTATTTCTTGGGCTACTTCTTTAAGCACTCTGGGATGCAAACCATCTGGCCCTGGGGATTTATCTGCCTTTAATTCCTTCAATTTACCTAACACCACTTCCCTACTAACATGTATTTCCCTCAGTTCCTCCATCTCACTGGACCCTCTGTCCCCTACTATTTCCGGAAGATTATTTATATCCTCCTTAGTGAAGACAGAACCAAAGTAGTTATTCAATTGGTCTGCCATGTCCTTGCTCCCCAAAATCAATTCACCTGTTTCTGTCTGTAGGGGACCTACATTTGTCTTAACCAATCTTTTTCTTTTCACATATCTATAAAAGCTTTTACAGTCAGTTTTTATGTTCCCTGCCAGTTTTCTCCCATAATCTTTTTTCCCCTTCCTAATTAAGCCCTTTGTCCTCCTCTGCTGGACTCTGAATTTCCCCCAGTCCTCAGGTGAGCCACTTTCTCTGGGTAATTTGTATGCTTCTTCTTTGGAATTGATACTATCCCTAATTTCCCTTGTCAGCCATGGGTGCTCTACCTTCCTTGATTTATTCTTTTGCCAAACTGGGATGAACAATTGTTGTAGTTCATCCATGCGATCTTTAAATGCTTGCCAATGCATATCCACCATCAACCCTTTAAGTGTTATTTGCCAGTCTATCTTAGCTAATTCACGTCTCATACCTTCAAAGTTACCCTTCTTTAAGTTCAGAACCTTTGCTTCTGAATTAACTACATCACTCTCCATCTTAATAAAGAATTCCACCATATTATGGTCACTCTTACCCAAGGGGCCTCTCACAACAAGATTGCTAATTAACCCTTCCTCATTGCTCAATACTCAATACTCAGTCCCCTTGTTCAAAAAAGGTAGTGGGGATAGTCCGGGTAATTAAAGACCAGTGAGCCTTACGTCTGTGGTGGGAAAGCTGTTAGAAAAGATTCTTAGAGATAGAATCTCTGGGTATTTAGAGAATCATGGTCTGATCAGGGACAGTCAGCATGGCTTTGTGAAGGGCAGATCGTGTCTAACAAGCCGGATAGAGTTCTTTGAGGAGGTAACCAGGCATATTGATGAGGGTCGTGCAGTGGATGTGATCCATATTGATTTTAGTAAGCCTACCACATGGTAGGCTTATTCAGAAAGTCAGAAGGCATGGGGTCCAGGGAAGTTTGCCCAGTTGGATTCAGAATTGGCTTGCCTGCAGAAGGCAGAGGGTCGTGGTGGAGGGAGTACATTCAGAGAGACATTGATAGGATGCAGAAGTGGGCTGAGAAGTGGCAGATGGAGTTCAACCCGGAGTAGTGTGAGGTGGTACACTTTGGAAGGACAAACTCTAAGGCAGAGTACAAAGTAAATGGCAGGATACCTGGCAGTGTGGAGGAGCAGAGCGATCTGGGGGTACATGTCGACAGATCCCTGAAAGTTGCTTCACAGGTGGATAGGGTAGTTAAGAAAGCTTATGGGGTGTTAGCTTTCATAAGTCGAGGGATAGAGTTTAAGAGTCGCGATGTAATGATGCAGCTCTATAAAACTCTGGTTAGGTGTACTGTGTCCAGTTCTGGTCGCCTCACTATAGGAAGGATGCGGAATCATTGGAAAGGGTACAGAGGAGATTTACCAGAATGCTGCCTGGTTTAGAGAGTATGCATTATGATCAGAGATTAAGAGAGCTAATGCTTTACTCTTTGGAGAGAAGGAGGATAAGAGGTGTACAAGATAGTAAGAGGAATAGATAGAGTGGATAGCCAGTGCCTCTTCCCCAGGGCACCACTGCTCAATACAATAGGACATAGCTTTAACGTAAGGGGTGGGAAGTTCAAGGGGAATATTAGAGGAAGGTTTTTTACTCAGAGTGTGGTTGGTGCGTAGAATGCACTGCCTGAGTCAGTGGTAGAGGCAGATACACTAGTGAAGTTTAAGAGACTACTAGACAGGTATATGGAGGAATTTAAGGTGGGGGCTTATATGGGAGGCAGGGTTTGAGGATCGGCACAGCATTGTGGGCCAAAGGGCCTGTACTGTGCTGTACCATTCTCTGTTCTATGTTCACCCATCTCTTGCAGATAACCCTCCATTTTTCTATCATCTCTGAGCCTATCTAATACTCCTAAATGTCCCTAATGTATTTGCCTCTACTACACACCTACCACTCCTCTCTGTATAAAACTTACCTCTGATATTCTTACTATACTTTCAGTAACCTTAAAATGTCAGTCAGTCAGTCAGAGGGTGCCGTCCCGAATCCGGGGTTGGCGGCTATGCACCTCCATCTTCTTTGATCTTGCGACAGCACCGAGTACAGCCTCTCCTCCAGTTCGTTCTCGCTGGCCTCCTTGGCACGGCCCACCGCCGCCCCCGCTGAACTCGAGCCTGAGGTCTCCAGCCGTGGCCACTTCTTTGAGCTTGGCCCTTCCTTAGGCAGAGGCCTTGAGCAGGTCCAGCGCCCAAGTTCATCATATCTCTTCTACCTAGGGGCATAGCATATACGATTCGTAGATACTTGGTGAGGCTTTAATCTCTTCCATCTTAAAATGTTGCCCCCTTGAATTAGCCATTTCTGCCCTGGAAAAAGTTTCTGGCTGACAATCTATCTATTCCTCTGATCATCTTGTACACCTTTAATTTTGGAAAGATATTCAAAGTAAACTGCAGCGACCTTGGGTGAAGTCCATAGCTCCCTGAAAGTGGAAAACAAATCTTGTCCAAAGACACAGTTCTCTTGCAGACTATATCATGTTTTCCTCCAGGATTTCCCTGTACTTTGTTGCATTCATTTTACCTTCTACCTTCACAAGCCTTCCCAGGGCCTGCTGCAGTGAACCATCATGATGCAGCCACCACCATGTTTCACAGTAGGGATAGTGTGTTTTATATGATGTTGAGCAGTGTTTGGCTTACGCCAAACAGCATTTAGTCTGATGGCCAAAAAGCTCAATTTTGGTTTCATCAGAACATAGAACCTTCTTCCAGCTGACTTCAGTCTTCCACATGCCTTCTGGCAAACTCTAGTCAAGATTTCATGTGTGTTTTTTTCAACAGTGGCTTTCTCTTTGCCACTCTCCCATACAGTGGTATGCAAAAGTTTGGGCACCCTGGTCAAAATTTCTGTTACTGTGAATAGCTAAGTGAGTAAAAGATGACCTGATTTTCAAAAGTCATAAAGTTAAAGATGACACATTACTTTAATATTTTAAGCAAGATTACTTTTTTATTTCCACCTTTTACAGTTTCAAAATAACAAAAAAGGAAAAGGACCCAAAGCAAAAGTTTGGGCACCCTGCATGGTCAGTACTTAGTAACACCCCCTTTGGCAAGTATCACAGCTTGTAAATGCTTTCTGTAGCCAGCTAAGAGTCTTTCAGTTCTTGTTTGGGGGATTTTTGCCCATTCTTCCTTGCAAAAGCCTTCTAGTTCTGTGAGATTCTTGGGTCATCTTGCATGCACTGCTCTTTTGAGGTCTATCCATAGATTTTCGATGATGTTTAGGTTGGGGGACTGTGAGGGCCATGGCAAAATCTTCAGCTTGCGCCTCTTGAAGTAGTCCATTGTGGATTTTGAGGTGTGTTTAGGATCATTGTCCTGTTGTAGAAGCCATCCTCTTTTCATCTTCAGCTTTTTTACAGATGGTGTGAAGTTTGCTTCCAAAATTTGCTGGTATTTAATTGAATTCTCTTTCCTCTACCAGTGAAATGTTCCTCGTGACACTGGCTGCAACACAAGCCCAAAGCATGATCGATCCACCCCTGTGCTTAACAGTTGGAGAGGTGTTTTTTTCATGAAATTCTGCACCCTTTTTTCTCAAAACATACCTTTGCTCCTTGCGGCCAAAACGTTATATTTTAACTTCATCAGTCCACATGACTTGTCTCCAAAATGCATCAGGCTTGTTTAGATGTTCCTTTGCCAACTTCTGACGCTGAATTTTGTTGTGAGGATGCAGGAAAGGTTTTCTTCTGATGGTTCTTCCATGAAAGTCATATTTGTGCAGGTGTCCCTGCACAGTAAAACAGTGCACCACCACTCCAGAGTCTGCTAATTCTTCCTGAAGGTCTTTTGCAGTCAAACGGGAGTTTTGATTTGCTTTTCTAGCAATCCTATGAGCAGTTCTCTGGGAATGTTTTCTTGGTCTTCCAGACCTCAATTTGACCTTCACCGTTCCTGTTAAATGCCATTTCTTAATTACATTACAAACTGAGGAAACAGCTACCTGAAAACACTTTGCTATCTTCTTACAGCCTTCTCCTGCTTTGTGGGCATCATTTATTTTAATTTTCAGAGTGCTAGGCAGCTGCTTAGAGGAGCCCATAGCTGCTGATTGTTGGGACAAGGTTTGAGGAGTCAGGGTATTTATAAAGCTTTGAAATTTGCATCACCTGGCCTTTCCTAACGATGACTGTGAACCAGCCATAGCCCAAACAAGCTATTTAAGGTCTGAGACCTTGGTAAAAGTTATCTGAGAGCTCAA
This sequence comes from Mobula hypostoma, assembly GCF_963921235.1. NCBI lineage: Eukaryota > Metazoa > Chordata > Chondrichthyes > Myliobatiformes > Myliobatidae > Mobula > Mobula hypostoma. The sequence continues at coordinate 111,406,655 of NC_086099.1, read as the reverse complement.
ATCTCTTGGTTTGCCTAAACTTTTGCATAGAGCACCTTTGCTTTTTCTCACTCTAAAATTGTACAAAACAAAAATAATACATTAATCTCACTTAAAATGTTGAAAAGAATGTTTCATCTTTAACTTTGTGACTACTCACTTAATTATTCACAGTAACAGAAATTTTGACCAGGAGTGCCCAAACTTTTGCAAGCCACTGTAAAGCCTGAACTAGTGAAGCACCTGGGCAACACTTGTTGTGTGCACAGTCTCTCCCATCTCAGCCACTGAAGCTTACAACTCCTCCAGAGATGCCATAGGTCTCTTGGTGGCTGCCCTCACTAGTCCCCTTCTTGAGAATGGCCTGCTTTAGGCAGATTTAGATCTGTGCCATATTCTTTCCATTTCTTGATGATTGATTTAACTGTGCTCCATGGACAGTCAGTGACTTAGAAATTTTTTCTATCCATCTCCTGACTTTTGCTTTTCAATAACATTTTCATGGAGTTGCTTGGAGTGTTCTTTTGTCCTTATGATGTAGTTTTTGCCAGGATACTGACTCACCAGCAGTTGGACCTGTCTGTCTGTATCTTGTTTTACGGCGGTCAGCATCCAGCTTTATGGTGCATTACCACCACCCTCTGCTCCGGAATGTGCACTAGACACGTATTCTAAATCCCTTCACCCAATCGCGCACGCGCGCGCACACACACACACACACACACAAACCTACACTTTACCCTCCCATCTTTGACCATCCTAGTACCCTATTCCTGTTTATCCGTCATATCCTATAAAAAACCCCTGTACCCCTTAAAAACACTAAAAATACCCGGACTTGTGCTCTCTCACCCATGCCCAGCAACCCTTTTAATGTGAATTCCTGCACCCCCAACTCCCTTAATTTAATTCTCATCATCTCTCTCTGTCTCCCATACTTCCTGCAACACAAAACTACATGTTCTACTGACTCCTCTTCCTGACATTCCTCACACAATCCTGTCTGGTGTTTCCCTATCATTTTCAATGTTTTGTTTAATGCACAGTGCCCCAGCCTTAACCTAGTCCACACAATTTCCTCTCTTCTGTTTCCATTACCTACCCTAGTAACTGCAACACTCTTGTATTTGATATAAATGCCTCCCTTTCCCCTCCCTGTCCCATCTTTCTTGCCACATTCGGTTGACTTTTTCCCAGATTACACACTTAACCTCTGCTTTACTGATACTAATGTGCATTTCCACATTTCCTTTCTTTAATGCCCTCTTTGCCAACTCATCCACCCTCTCATTCCCCTTCACCCCTACATGTGCTGGAACCTATAGAAATTTTACCTGATCTCCCTGATTTGCAATTCTTGTAACTAACTGAAGGACTTCATAAAGTACATCTTGCCGACTGTTTGTGTGAAAAGACCTTAAACTTGCTAGAACTGAGGATGAATCTGAACATATCAATGCTTTGGCTTGTCTGGCTTTCTGCACCCATTGCAACGCAACCAACACTGCCAGCATCTCCACTGTAAACACCCCTAACTTATTAGATGTTCTTCTGCTGATTCCAATTTCTTTTGCTGGTATAACCAGCCCAAAAAGGGCAGACATCCTGCTTCGGATTTGATTCGAAGAAGGAGTCTGAGAGTCTGAGTGGGAGTGCCGAAAAAGAGATTTTTGAAATTTTCGTTATTTTTTTTTCTCCAACGGCTTTCTGAGAGGCGGGACTGCGCAGGCGTGTGACGTCGGGCAGTGCAGCGCGGCAGATTTAAAAGGGCAGACATCCTGCTTCGGATTTGATTCGAAGAAGGAGTCTGAGAGTCTGAGTGGGAGTGCCGAAAAAGAGATTTTTGAAATTTTCGTTATTTTTTTTTCTCCAACGGCTTTCTGAGAGGCGGGACTGCGCAGGCGTGTGACGTAGGGCAGTGCAGCGCGGCAGATTTAAAAGGAACAGAGCCTCATAGAGCGGGCAGCGTAGTTTGCGGGCGGCGGAGTGAGCCGGGAGCAGAGTGAAGACTTAAGGGCTTCGGCTCACCGGGCTTAGGCGGAAGCGGGTGAGGCGAGGAAGGTTTGACATTCATTTTCTGTTGCTATTTGAGGAGAGGGGCATTATGACTGTGAGGGCAGTTTGCTGTTCTCGGTGTCGGATGTGGGAGGCCCTGGAGTCTCCAAGCCTCCCGGACGTCTACATCTGCGCCAAGTGCATCGAGATGCAGCTCCTAAGGGACCGCGTTACGGAACTGGAGCTGCAGCTCGATGACCTTCGTCTGGTCAGGGAGAGTGAGGAGGTGATAGAGAGGAGTGGAAGGCAGGTGGTCACGCCGGGGCCACGGGAGGCAGACAAGTGGGTCACGGTTAGGAGGGGGAAGGGGAAAAGGAAGGTGATGGGGAGTACCCCGGCGGCTGTGCCCCTTAACAACAGGTACTCCTGTTTGAGTACTGTTGGGGGGGACAGCTTACCCGGGGGAAGCGACAGTGGCCCTGCCTCCGGCACAGAGTCTGGCCCTGTAGCTCAGAAGGGTAGGGCAAGGAAGAGGAGGGCAGTTGTGATAGGGGACTCGATAGTAAGGGGGTCAGATAGGCGATTCTGTGGACGCAGTCCAGAGACTCGGATGGTAGTTTGCCTCCCTGGTGCCAGGGTCCGGGATATTTCTGATCGTGTCCAAGATATCCTGAAGTGGGAGGGTGAAGAGCCAGAGGTCCTGGTACATATAGGTACCAATGACATAGGTAGGAAAAGGGATGAGGTCCTGAAAGAAGAATATAGGGAGCTAGGAAGGGAGTTGAGAAAAAGGACCGCAAAGGTAGTAATCTCGGGATTACTGCCTGTGCCACGCGACAGTGAGAGTAGGAATGCGATGAGGTGGAGGATAAATGCGTGGCTGAGGGATTGGAGCAGGGGGCAGGGATTCAAGTTTTTGGATCATTGGGACCTCTTTTGGCGCAGGTGTGACCTGTACAAAAAGGACGGGTTACACTTAAATCCTCGGGGGACCAATATCCTGGCAGGGAGATTAGCGGGGGCTACTGAGGTGACTTTAAACTAGAATGGTTGGGGGGTGGGAATCAAATTAAAGCGGCTAGGTGTGAGGAGGTTAGTTCACAACAGAGGGATGGGAACCAGTGCAGAGAGACAGAGGGGTGTAAGTGAGCGTAGAAGCAAAAAGTACAAAGGGGAAAAGTAAAAGTGGCAGGCCGACAAATCCAGGGCAAGCATTAAAAAGGGCTAAGAGAGTTGTAAAAGAGTGCCTGAAGGCTTTATGTGTCAATGCAAGGAGCATTCGTAATAAGGTGGATGAATTGAAAGTGCAGATTGTTATTAATGATTATGATATAGTTGGGATCACAGAGACATGGCTCCAGGGTGACCAGGGATGGGAGCTCAACGTTCAGGGATATTCAATATTCAGGAGGGATAGACACGAAGGAAGGGGAGGTGGGGTGGCGTTGCTGGTTAAAAAAGAGATTAACGCAATTGAAAGGAAGGACATAAGCCGGGAAGATGTGGAATCGATATGGGTAGAGCTGCGTAACACTAAGGGGCAGAAGACGCTGGTGGGAGTTGTGTACAGGCCACCTAACAGTAGTAGTGAGGTCGGAGATGGTATTAAACAGGAAATTAGAAATGTGTGCAATAAAGGAACAGCAGTTATAATGGGTGACTTCAATCTACATGTAGACTGGGTGAACCAAATTGGTAAAGGTGCTGAGGAAGAGGATTTCTTGGAATGTATGCGGGATGGTTTTTTGAACCAACATGTCGAGGAACCGACTAGAGAGCAGGCTATTCTGGACTGGGTTTTGAGCAATGAGGAAGGGTTAATTAGCGATCTTGTCGTGAGAGGCCCCTTGGGTAAGAGTGACCATAATATGGTGGAATTCTTCATTAACATGGAGAGTGACGTAGTTAATTCAGAAACAAAGGTTCTGAACTTAAAGAGGGGTAACTTTGAAGGTATGAGACATGAATTAGCTAAGATAGACTGGCAAATGACACTTCAAGGATTGACGGTGGATATGCAATGGCAGGCATTTAAAGGTTGCATGGATGAACTACAACAATTGTTCATCCCAGTTTGGCAAAAGAATAAATCAAGGAAGGTAGTGCACCCGTGGCTGACAAGAGAAATTAGGGATAGTATCAATTCCAAAGAAGTAGCATACAAATTAGCCAGAGAAAGTGGCTCACCTGAGGACTGGGAGAAATTCAGAGTTCAGCAGAGGAGGACAAAGGGCTTAATTAGGAAGGGGAAAAAAGATTATGAGAGAAAACTGGCAGAGAACATAAAAACGGACTGTAAAAGCTTTTATAGATATGTAAAAAGGAAAAGACTGATAAAGACAAATGTAGGTCCCCTGCAAACAGAAACAGGTGAATTGATTATGGGGAGCAAGGACATGGCAGACCAATTGAATAATTACTTTGGTTCTGTCTTCACTAAGGAGGACATAAATAATCTTCCAGAAATAGTAAGGGACAGAGGGTCCAGTGAGATGGAGGAACTGAGCGAAATACATGTTAGTAGGGAAGTGGTGTTAGGTAAATTGAAGGGATTGAAGGCAGATAAATCCCCAGGGCCAGATGGTCTGCATCCCAGAGTGCTTAAGGAAGTGGCCCAAGAAATAGTGGATGCATTAGTGATAATTTTTCAAAACTCGTTAGATTCTGGACTAGTTCCTGAGGATTGGAGGGTGGCTAATGTAACCCCACTTTTTAAAAAAGGAGGGAGAGAGAAACCGGGGAATTATAGGCCGGTTAGCCTAACGTCGGTGGTGGGGAAACTGCTGGAGTCAGTTATCAAGGATGTGATAACAGCACATTTGGAAAGCGGTGAAATGATCGGACAAAGTCAGCATGGATTTGTGAAAGGAAAATCATGTCTGACGAATCTCATAGAATTTTTTGAGGATGTAACTAGTAGAGTGGATAGGGGAGAACCAGTGGATGTGGTATATTTGGATTTTCAAAAGGCTTTTGACAAGGTCCCACATAGGAGATTAGTGTGCAAACTTAAAGCACACGGTATTGGGGGTAAGGTATTGGTGTGGGTGGAGAATTGGTTAGCAGACAGGAAGCAAAGAGTGGGAATAAACGGGACCTTTTCAGAATGGCAGGCGGTGACTAGTGGGGTACCGCAAGGCTCAGTGCTGGGACCCCAGTTGTTTACAATATATATTAATGACTTGGATGAGGGAATTAAATGCAGCATCTCCAAGTTTGCGGATGACACGAAGCTGGGTGGCAGTGTTAGCAGTGAGGAGGATGCTAAGAGGATGCAGGGTGACTTGGATAGGTTGGGTGAGTGGGCAAACTCATGGCAGATGCAATTTAATGTGGATAAATGTGAAGTTATCCACTTTGGTGGCAAAAATAGGAAAACAGATTATTATCTGAATGGTGGCCGATTAGGAAAAGGGGAGGTGCAACGAGACCTGGGTGTCATTATACACCAGTCATTGAAAGTGGGCATGCAGGTACAGCAGGCGGTGAAAAAGGCGAACGGTATGCTGGCATTTATAGCGAGAGGATTCGAGTACAGGAGCAGGGAGGTACTACTGCAGTTGTACAAGGCCTTGGTGAGACCACACCTGGAGTATTGTGTGCAGTTTTGGTCCCCTAATCTGAGGAAAGACATCTTTGCCATAGAGGGAGTACAAAGAAGGTTCACCAGATTGATTCCTGGGATGGCAGGTCTTTCATATGAAGAAAGACTGGATGAACTGGGCTTGTACTCGTTGGAATTTAGAAGATTGAGGGGGGATCTGATTGAAACGTATAAGATCCTAAAGGGATTGGACAGGCTAGATGCAGGAAGATTGTTCCCGATGTTGGGGAGGTCTAGAACGAGGGGTCACAGTTTGAGGATAGAGGGGAAGCCTTTTAGGACCGAGGTTAGGAAAAACTTCTTCACACAGAGAGTGGTGAATCTGTGGAATTCTCTGCCACAGCAAACTGTTGAGGCCAGTTCATTAGCTATGTTTAAAAGGAAGTTAGATATGGCCCTTGTGGCTACAGGGGTCAGGGGGTATGGAGGGAAGGCTGGGTTCTGAGTTGGATGATCAGCCATGATCATAATAAATGGCGGTGCAGGCTCGAAGGGCCGAATGGCCTACTCCTGCACCTATTTTCTATGTTTCTATGTTTCTAAACCCTGTCACTCCTGTTTCAGGTTCCTTCGCACCATCCGTATAAATGTGAGTATAATCACTATACTTTTCCATCACATGACAGTTAAATGTATTTACCAAATCTGTTTTATATCTTTCTTTCCTTTTTACCTCTAACAAATGCCAGTCTATGTCAGGCCATACAAGCTTCCATGGAGCTACAACTGGATAAACTACTGAAGGACTTATCCTCAGATCAAACACTCCACATTCTTTTGCGATATCACGCCCTACCCGACTAAAGGTATCCCTCTGAAACCTCCCATTTTCCCAGCACTCCTGCAACACTCCTTTAGCAGGGTCAGAATCATTGTGTCCCTGAAAGTTAGCCCAGTAGTTTGCCATCAGTTGCATCCTTCTTAGTTCCAAAGGCATTATTCCCATTTCTACCTGTAGGGCTGACACTGGTGGCATTTTAAAAGCCCCACTGCACACTCTCAAGGCCTGAGCCTGAATCACATCCAGTTTCCTTATAAGAGACCTAGCTGCTGATCCATATGCTATATTTCCATAGTCCAATACAGATCTTACTAAAGCCACATACATTCTCTTCAAAGCTGAACAACTTGCTCCCCATTCCCTACCAGTCAAACATCTCATCACATTTATTACTTTTTTACATTTCTCCTCAACTTTCCTGATATGGTCTGCCCATGTTAGTCATGAATCAAATACAACTCCCAGAAATTTAAATGATGCAACCCTATCTCATTCAACCCCATACATCCTTAACTTCTTCCCTGCCTCAACCCTTTTCCTGGTAAAAAATACAGTTTGAGTTTTATCTACTGAAAATCTACATCCCCAATAATAACCCCACTCCACCACTTCATTAATTGCTTCTTGTAGTTTCCTGATTATACGGTCATGTTCCTGCCTCTTTTCCACAAGGCCCCATCATCCGCAAACAGTGACCTACCTATATCCACTGGTACCTTTGTGAAGACATCATTGATCATAATGATGAAAAGTAACGGGCTAATCACACTACCTTGAGGTGTGCCATTTTCCACTATGTACTGTTTTGATAATTCTGATCCAATCCGAACTTGAATTTTTCTACCAAACAAAAAATCTTTAATCCAATTAAAAACTCTCCCACCAACCCCCATCTTGTGCAGTTTAATTAATAATCCTTCCTTCCACATCATATCATAGGCTTTTTCAATGTCAAAGAACAGGGCCACTGCTGACTCTCTATTTGCCTGGGCCTTCCTTATTTCAGTCTCTAACATTATCACTGAGTCCATGGAATTCCTTCCCTTTCTAAAACCACTCTGGTAACTTGCCAGCATTCCCCTTTTCTCAAGCTGATACGATAACCTTTCTATTATCATCCTTTCCATTATCTTACATATACTTGATGTTAATGCAATTGGTCTGTAGCTAGTGGGTTTTGACGGATCCTTGCCAGGCTTCCTTATTGGAATTACTACTGCTTCTTTCCATGCACTTGGTAATCTTCCCTCCTCCCACACTCTGTTATAAAAATGCAGCAACTTCAAGAGCGCTCCTTCTCCTAGATTTTTTTAGCATCACAGAGCATATCAGATCTTTCCCTGGGAAGGCTGGTCTCGATCTCTTTATTGCTCTCACCATTTCTGCTAATGTAAATGGATCATCAATTATATCATCTGTCCCTTCCCTCCTGTTTAATACACCTGGGTGTTGGCTTATTATTCTTTCCCTTCTCCTTCTCCCTTCTTCAGACAAATTTTCTGAACTGTGTATCAGTACAAATGACTTGGCCATGATCTCAGCCTTATCTCTACTGGAGACTGCAGTTTCCTCCTCAGATATCATTACTGGATATTCCCATTCCCTTCTATCTCCTCCCATCCTCTTAATCATTCCCCATATCTCTCCCACAGGTGTTGTTCTTCCTATCTTGTCGCAAAAACTCCTCCAACTTGCCCTTTTAGCTTGACGTATAGTTCTTCTCACCACTGCCTGTGCTTTCTTATATTGAACCAAATGCTGCATTTTATGGGTTCTTTTAACTAGCCTGAATGCTCTATTTCTGTTGTTTCACAGCCTGACAACATTCCTCTGTCCACCATGGTACCAGTTTCCTATTCATCGTATTTTTACTCCTGGGAATAGATCCATCTGCTGCCATGATAATTGCTGAAGTCACCTGACTGTTTAATTCATCTACATTTCCAGAAATATTAATCATTGTCAACCCTTCTTCACTCAACTTCTGGAACTTACCCCAATCTGCTTTTCCAAACACCCACTTTGGGGTTCCACCACCTGGTCTTACTCCAACTCTTTCACCCACTGAACATAAAACTGGGCAGTGATCACTGCCTACTGTTGAAGCAGTCCAAACTCCCCAGTTACCAATGCCAGCCAAGGTATTAGACACTAATGTAATATCTAACACTGACTCAGTTCCTGTTGTTATATCTATCCTTGTGCCTCTACCATCATTCATACACACCAAATCCCTTTCTTCTATCAAATCTTCAATTACCTTTCCATTTGGATCTGTAATCTGATCCCCCCATATTGTGCTATGAGCATTGAAATCTGCACACCACACTACTTTATGTCTGTTTTGTCCTTGTATCTTTAATAGGCTGTCCAATTCCAACCTTTTACATGGATTGTAGTAGTTAATTATAACCACTCCCTCCCCTCTCTCCCACACTTCCACCACTATGTATTCCTGATCATCTCCTTTTTCCAGTACCCTATATGGTATACCTTGCTTGATTAACATAGCACAACCCCCTCCTCCCCCTAGATTTCTATCTTTCCTTATCATTGTATATACCCATATACCACAAAGTCTAAAGTTGGTTTTAACCAAGTTTCCTGAATACACACTACATCCGGTTTTACAACCATTTCTTTAATAAAGTGCTTGAATTCTTGGCTATTGGCCAGTAAGCTCCTTGCATTCCATTGTAAAAGAATCACCATAATTAGTATTAACCAACACATGACACTTCCTGACTTGACTGATTAGTGACGTTCTCCCTCTCTTCCTCCCATGTCAGTCCTCCTAACCCTAAATGGTTTACTGCTGCTTTTACCACCAGCTGAATTTTGTCACTTTTTGACTTTACCTCAGCCGTACTATTAATCAATCCTGCAATGAATGTTACTAGAGCCTTTTTGTCCACATAAATCCTGTCATTTGTTCTTTGTTGCATCTCTCGTATCCTTATTGCTCCCTGTTCATTAGGAGCATTATTCTGTTCTCTTGACATTCTTACAGCTTCTGCATAAGTGATCTTTCTTTTCACTCTTATTTCTTGAATTTTAGTCTCCCGTCTCACAACCTCACACCCACTATATGCAACATTATGAGCTCCTCCACAAGTGCAGCATTTTGGTTGAACTCCTGTTCCGCACTTTCCATATTCATGATCACTCCCACATCTAGCACATCTCCTCTGCCTTTTACAGTTTTTAGCTATGTGTCCAAACCTTTGACAATTATAGCACCTCAGTGGCTTTAGCACATACACCCTTACTGGGTAACTCATGAAACCCAGGAACACCTTCCTTGGCACTCTTTCTTCTTCAAATTCAATCAATACTGATTCACTTTCCTTTTTCTCTCCCTCCTTTGTTGTTTTCAGTCTTTGAACATTCATTACTTTTCCTCCTTTGATATTCCTCTTTAACTCCTCCATATTTATACTCATTGGTACCCCTGTGATCACTCCTTTACAACCACTATTTTGTGCTCCCACCCTCCCAGTGTATTCCACCTTGCATTTTCCTATCTCTTTTAACTTGAGTGCTTTCTCAAGTTGTTCCTCATTCACACATCTTACCATTAAGTTGCCATCATTAAGGACTTTTGCAAATACTATATCCCCTACCTTATTTGCCAGAGTTGTTGTTAGCACAAACAGGTTAATTTTCTTCATATGTCCCTGAGCCTTCTCATTAAACCTAATTATGACAACACCTCCTCTCTGAGCTTGTTCATCTTCCTCACTTTCAGAGCTTTCTCCACTATCATTTCTTATTCTTTTATTCCCTTTGTCTTGGTTTTTATTCATCCGACCCCTCACTACCTCCTCATTCCCTTTATTTCTCCCTTCACAATAATCCACCTCTCCCCAGCAGCCTACCTCTGATCCCAAGTCCCTATCCCTCTCCTTCTCCACTTTCTTTCCCTCAGGCCCCCCTCTTATCTTGTCCGCCATTACCGGACCCACACGACCCCCTCCCAGCAATTTCCGTTCCTTCCCCACTCTCTTTCCCTCAACAGGTTCCAAACCACATTCACGCATCAAGCAAAACACAGCCAGCTTCCAGTCGAGCCAACTCCAGTTCCAGCCTCAGCCACCACGCCCTCACCAATTGTAGCAGTTGGACCTTCCAGATACCTGTGCATTTTTACTACAATTAATTGGAATACCTTGACTGCACAAAGGTGATCTCCATTTAACTAATTATGTGACTTCTAAAACCAATTGACTGCACCAGCGATGATTTGATGTGTCATATGAAAGAGGGTGAATACTTATGCAATCAATTATTTTGTGTTTTATATTTGTAATTAATTTAGATCACTTTGTAGAGATCTGTTTGGCATAAGCCAAAAACAGCACATCATCAAGAGCACACTATCCCTGCCATGAAGCATAGTGGTGGTTGCATCATGCTGTGGGAATGCTTCACTGCAGCAGGCCCCAGAAGGCTTGTGAAGGTAGAAGGTAAAATGAATGCAGCAAAATACAGGAAAATCCTGGAGGAAAACCTTATGCAGTCTGCAAGAGAACTGTGGCTTAGGAGAAGATTTATTTTCCAGCAAGCCAATGACCCAAAGCATAAAGCTAAAGCTACATAGGAATGGCTTAAAAACCACAAGCCACCAAATCAGAATCCAGAACTCAATCCAATTGAGAATCTGTGGCAGGACTTGAAAAGGGCTGTTCACTCTTGATCCCCATGCAATCTGACAGAGCTTGATCAGTTTTGTAAAGAAGAAAGGGTAAAAACTTAGGGTCCAGATGTGCAAAGCTGACAGAGACCTATCCACAGAGACTCAAGGCTGTAATTGCTGCCTAAGGTGTATCTAGTAAATACTGACTTGAAGGGGGGAGTAATTATGTAATCAGTTATTTTGTATTTAATAATTGTATTTAATATTTTGTATTTAATACCACGACGGTATGATGGTGAAAGTTCTGGATGACGGTGACGAGTCGGAGGCCTTCCCAGTGACAAATGGCATCAAACAAGGCTGCGTTCTTGCCCTGACTCTGTTCAGTATGGTATTCTCTGCCATGCTGACAGATGCCTTCCATAACTACGAAGAAGGAATCCACGTCAGATTCAGGACTGACGGCAGGTTGTTCAACCTTAGGCGCCTGCAGGCAGTTACAAAGGTGCGAGAGACTGTCATCGGAGACTTGTTGTTTGCTGATGACTGCGCACTCAACGCCAACACAGAGCAGGAGATGCAGCGTGAAATGGACTGCTTCTCACAAGCTTGCGACAACTTCGGTCTCACTATCAGCACCAAAAAGACCGAAGTTATGTACCAGCCTGCCCCAGGAAAGCCATACCAGGAGCCGCGCATCACGGTGAAGGGCCAGAACCTCCAGGCAGCCGACAACTTCACCTACCTGGGCAGCATACTCTCTCGCGCAGTGAACATAGACGCTGAGGTCAACAACAGGATTGCCAAAGCCAGCGCCGCCTTTGGGAGACTCCGTGAGAACGTCTGGGAGCGGAGAGGACTCAGCCTTACCACCAAGCTGAAGGTCTACTGTGCAGTGGTCCTTACCACCCTCCTTTACGCTAGCGAGACCTGGACTGTCTACAGCAGACACGCCAAACAGCTCAACCACTTTCACCTGAGCTGTCTTCGCAGTCTCCTCCACATGAGGTGGCAGGACAATGTCCCTGACACGGAAATCCTGGATCGAGCTGGGCTGTGCAGCGTCTACACCTTCCTGCTGAAAGCCCAAGCCAGGTGGGCTGGACATGTGGTCAGAATGCCAGACAGCCGATTGCCTAAGCAGCTGCTGTACGGAGAACTGTGTCAGGGCAAGCGCTCAGTCAGGGGGCAGAAGAAACGTTACAAAGACTGCCTCAAAGCATCCCTCAAAGGCCTGGGTGTCGACATCAACACGTGGGAGACGCTTGCCCTCGACCGTCCAGCTTGGCGCAGCAAGATCACCACAGGAGCCCGTGCAGCTGAAGTCAGGCGCATCATCGAGGCGCAATGAAAGCGTGCTGTGCGCAAGGCCCGAGCAGCATCCACTGCCACGACAGCACCCACCCACTTGTGTCCCACATGTGGGCGTGCCTTCAGGGCCCGGATTGGCCTCATCAGTCACCTCCGGACCCACAGCCACCAATCTCCCATTTGACTTTGAAGCCATGGTCACCTTCGACTACGAAAGACGAACAGCAACAACAACAAAATTTAATAATTGTAATAAATTTAGACCAATTTGTAGAAATTTGTATTCACTTTGACATGAAAGAGTCTTTTCCGTTGATCAGTGTCAAAAAAGCCACTATAAAACAATGTTGTAAAGCAGTAAAACATGAAATCTTCCCGGGGGGAGGGGGAAGATTGTATTACATTCCCGGGAGGCGGGGCGGGGTGGAGATTATGTTACACTGCCTATACTTTTTGTAGGCAGTGTAACAGAACAGTATAACAGTGTTGATAACATGGGAATTGTACTACCTGGACATGGGAAAGTTTGTTTAATTTTAATCACTGATCGGAAGTTATAATTATTCTGAATTACCAAAGGACAGTGAAGAGCTGCTTCCTGATCCATTCACTGACTGTGGGTCAAGACCTAAATATGAATGCTTTGTTAGAGCACCAGTCTGGTAAATAATGAACAGTAATTTATTTGTAAAACAAGAACAACATTGAGAGAATCAAGGTCAAGCAGTATCTGTGAAGACAAAGTTGTATCTCAATGTCAAGGCTATGCATCAAGGCTGAGAGAGAGCAGTTTGTAGCAATACTTGGATTGTGGGAGAGTGGTGATGATAGACAGATCAATCCTGGTGGGACAGAAGCTGGTAGGTAGACTGTCCGTCATCCTTTCTCTGATTGGTTCCATGTAGCTGCACCAATCTTTAAGTCACTCCACTGTATATCAGCTTTTGTTTACATGATCAGTCCTAATGGTGAGTCTCAAAACAAATTACTGACAACTCATTTTGCTGCTTGACCACTGAGTTCTTCCAGCGATCTGCTTTTCTTCCAGTTTCCAGCATCTGCAGTCTCTCATATTCAATACATTTCTGAGTCAGGCTGGTGTAGGTGGTAAAAGTACCCGATCAATTGCTGCCTATCTGCATCTGAACAGTAGAGGTTAAAATAGCTTCCTGTTTCACCAAGGAATCCTTAATGAAATGACAGCTGTATGTACACCACCTTTGGTAAAGACTTATCTCTACCATGTCACCCAAGGATTAGACATGGGTATAAGAAATAAAATCAGAGGTAGGCCATTCATTGCTTTCTGCTGTGACAAGAATACACATAGATTAAGATGTTAGCTGTCCTGTGCTGGCACCAGTGGGATCAGCAGTTGGTCTGCCACCTGTCTTCAGGAGAGAGAGAGATAAGGAAAACAATGGAGCAGCATTTGGAGATGTTAATGAAGGGACGGGAGAGAGTAACGGAAGGAGAGCTGTCAAGATCGGCTCCCCCTTTGAACCCTGAACTGTTTGAAGTGATGGACAGACGATACCCCAGCAGGGGGATAAAAAGGGACAGGTTCTCTAAGGCAGGACACACACAACACCCCGAGGTAATGAGACCCTGGAAGCGGTGCGTCTCCCACAAGCCGGTGGGAAGTTTCTGGACGGCTGGTCGCGGGACCAAGCCATAGACGCTCAGGGTGGAAAGGCACGATCGGCGGGAACCCGGTGTGTGTCCACCCTTGCCTGGGTGCTGGGTTCACCGCAGGGAAACGATCGTATCTGGAAACGGAGGGGTCACGGTCGGTGACCTCAGATGACATCACAAAGGACCCGCCCGAAAGCTGACTGCGAAGGTCTGTCTGGAAGCTGTGTTGAATATTCATTCGTTTTGCTCTCTCTCTCCTTCCCCTCACTGTCCATCTCCCACGGCAGCGATTACTGCGAACTGAACTGAACTAAATTGAACTGAACTTTGCGTCACTTTGAAACTGGTCATTTACCCCTAGACAACGATAGAGCTTGATTGATCCTGTTATCTTAATTCTGTGTACATGTGTGTTTATCATTGCTGAACTGTTGCATTTATTATCCTTTTGATTAGAGTACTGTGTTACTTGTTTCTTTAATAAAACTTTCTTAGTTCTAGTAATCCAGACTCCAACTGAGTGATCCATTTCTGCTGGTTTGGCAACCCAGTTACGGGGTACGTAACACTGCCTACTCCCCACTTCCATAACATCATGGCAGAGATTTTATCTCTGCATAGCTTTCTGACAATAAACAAACATCCCAGAATTCTCTTAAAAAACAAAATTATAATTGATTTCCATCTTTAATATACTCAAATATTCCACATCCTTGTAATTCCCAAGATTCACTATTCTCAGCCCAAAGGAATTTCTTACCATCTGAATCGCCAGTGGGTGACGCCTTATTTTGAGACTGTCTGTGACCCTGTTTTGTACCCCCTACAAGGTAGAAGAGGCAATAACTGTCAATTCCTGTAAGGATTTTATATCTTTCAATCGTTCACAGAGTTCAGTCTGCTGCAGGTGACAGTTCAAAGCTGATCACAAGCTTTGAAAATCTTGGCTTTTATATACCTTAAGGACACATGAAATTATAAAACTGGATCTACTCTCTTTGCCTGAGTGTTTTTTTTTGCCTCCACAGGCTTCTTCTAGCAAAGAACCCCAGACTTCAAGCTGTGTCCTTCTGCTTCTGTTCTGTGGAGGCCTCATATTTTAGACAAAACAAAACAGCTTTTACCTTGGCAAATAACAGTCAAAGTCTACCATCCAACAAATTCAAATTTAACGTTAAAAATCTGATCTTTACAAGTGAATCCCAAAAATAATGCAAGTGATTAAATAATCCTTCCATTAGCACAGGCACATGCATTGCAGAGTGTATTTCCAATGCATTGCAGAGTGTATTTCCAATGCATTGGTCCACAATCTGGATTTATACAGCTTCATGTGGCAGTTTTGGCACAAATTCATTGGTCCATATGGAATAATTCTCTGCATTTCATTCATGCACATCGCTCATATGAAGAAGCATAAGGCATAAACATGGTGCTACGCAACGGTGGTCCTATGACCCTATCGTCTCCCCACTCTCCTTCTACATCCAAGTTGAGCATTAGATGTCTCCCTTACGTTGTGATTTAGAGCATTGAACAATACAGCACAGGATCAGGCTCTTCAGTGCACAATGTTCGTGCTGACCTTGATGCCAACTTATGCAGCATATCTGGCACATCTGAGTCCATAAAAAAATATAGAGGGCTATGTGGTAGGGAAATTCTGGGCTGCTACTAGAATAGGTTACATGGTGGGCACAACATTGTGGGCCAAAGGGTGTGTAATGTGCTGTAGATTTCTACGTTCTAGACCCTTCTATTCCCTGTCTGCTCACATGCATATCTAAATTCCTCTTAAGAACATAAGAAATAGGAGCAGGAGTAGGCCATCCGGCCCATCGGGCCTTCCCCGCTATTCAATAAGATCATGGCTGATCTGTCTGTAAACTCAGCTCCATCTATCTGCCTTTTCCCCATCGCCCTTAATTCCCCTACTATGTAAAAAATCTATCTAACTGTATCTTAAATATATTTAGTGAAGAAGCCTCAACTGCTTTCCTGGGCAGCGAATTCCACAGATTCACCACTCTCTGGGAAAAACAGTTTCTCCTCATCTCCGTCCTAAATCTTCTCCCCTAAATCTTGAGATAATATCCCGTAGTTCTAGTCTCACCTACCAATGGAAACAACTTTCCTACTTCTATCTTATCTATCCCTTTCAAAATTTTGTATGTTTCTATAAGATCCCCTCTCATTCTCCTGAACTCCAGAGAGTATAGTCCCAGGCGACTCAATCTTTCCTCATAGGTTAATCCCTTTATCCCTGGAGTCAACCTGGTGAACTGCCTCTAAAGCCAGTATATCCTTCCTCAAGTATGGAGACCAGAACTGCACACAGTACTCCAGGTGCGGCCTCACCAGTACCCTGTATAGTTGCAGCATTATCTCCCTGCTCTTGAATTCAATCCCTCTAGCAATGAAGGCCAATATTCTATTTACCTTCTTAATAACCTGTTGTACCTGCAAGCCAACTTTTGCGATTCATGCACAAGCACTCCCAAGTCCCTCTGCACAACAGCATGCTGCAATCTTTCATCATTTAAATAATAATCTGCTCTTCTATTATTCCTTCCAAAGTGGATGATCTCGCATTTACCAGTGCTGTATTCCATCTGCCAGACCCTGGCCCATTCATTTAAATTATTTATATCCCTCTGTAGACTCTCCACATCCTCTGTACAATTGCTTTTCCACTCAGTTCAGTGTCATCAGCAAATTTTGCTACGCTACACTCAGTCCCCTCTTCCAAATCATCAATGTAAATGGTAAACAGCTGCGGACCCAGCACCGACCCCTGCGACACCCCACTCACCACTGAATGCCAACCGGAGAAACACCCATTTATCCCAACTCTCTACCTTCTATCATTAACCAATTCACTATCCATGCCAATACACTTTCTCTGACTCCATGCATCCGTATCTTACTTATAAGTCTCTTGTGCAGCACCTTGTTGAACGGCTTCAGGAAATCAAAGTATACGATCTCCACCTGTTCCCCTCTATCACTGCACTCATTACGTCCCTAAAAAACTCCAGTAAGTTTGTCAAACAGGACCTGCCCTTTCTGAATCCATGCTGTATCTGTCTAATGGAACCACTCCTTTCTAAATGTTTCGCTATTTCTTCCCTAATGACAGTTTCAAGCATTTTCCTGATTACAGATGTTAAGCTAACTGGCCTTTAGTTGCCTGTCTTTTGCCTATATTCTTTTTTAAAGAGTGGCATGACACTTGCTGTCTTCCAATCCATCAGGACCTGCCCAGAGTCTAGAGAGTTTTGGTAAATGATTACCAACGCGTCTACTATAACCTCCGCCAGTTCCCTCAGCACCCTGGGATGCATCCCATCAGGTCCAGGGGACCTATCTACTTTCAGGTCCTCGAGTTTGTTCATCACTATCTCTTTAGTGACAGTAAGTTTATCGAGGTCTTCACCTCCCATTAAGCGCTGCTCTTGTATATACTTCAACCAACTCCCCTTACGATACATTCCATTCACCAAACACTCTCTCTAAAAAAAACTTCCTACATAAATCTCTTTTAACCTTACCCCTTTTACTTTAAAACCTTGCCCTCTTGTATTTCGGTTCCTTTAATATCAAAGAATGTATAAAATATACAACCTGAAATTCATACTCTTTACAGACATCCACGAAACAACAGACCCATAGAATGAATGACAGAACATCAAAACCCAGAAGTCCCATCTTCCCCCACCCTCTACACAAGCAGCATCAGAAGCATTAAACCCTCCCACTTGCGCCAGCAGAAGGATCAACTTCCACCCCCCATGCAAGCAAGAGCAACAAAAAGCAACAAATTCGATACTTCCTGGAGGTTCTGAGCATCACAGAATGGAATGGTCTTCAAAACTCCTGCTATCTCCAACAAACAACTATCTCCTTCTCTTTAATCATGTCTTCAACTAAATTTAGCTTCACAGTCCATTTCTGATATGGGTGGGAATAAGATGAATAATATAAGAGGATACCAAAGATTTTCTTCTGATATATAAAGAACAAAAGAGAGGTGAAAGTAGATATCACACCACTGGAAAATTATGTTGGGGAGCTAGTAATGGGGGACAAAGAAATGGCAGACGAACTTAATAAGTATTTTGTGTCAATCTTCATTGTGTAAGTTACCAGCAGTATGCCCGAAATTTGAGTGCGTTGGAGGCAGAAGTGAGTGTAGTTGCTATTACTAAGGAAAAGGTGCTTGGGAAACTGAACAGTCTGAAGGTAGATAAGTCATCTGGGCCAGATTGATTTACACCCCAGTGTTCTGAAAGAGTTAGCTGAAGAGATTGTGGAGACATTAGAAGTAAATCCTTCAAGAATCAGACCTTAAGTTACTTAAGAAAGCAGCAACCTGCTTCCTCCAAAGATAACACCAGAACTAAGAAATGCAAATATGTATTAAATGTATATGGATTCTGAATTGAATGTCATTTTTGTATTCCAAAATTATCATTAATAACTATAAAATATGCACTTTTTATTTTTAGGGATGAATGAATCACTGAATTAAATATCCCTAAATGAACATGAATGAAAATAAATGGCAGCTCAATCCAGCATTAGTCATTACCTCAACAAGGCAAACTCATGTCTATCCATGGTGAACGCAGAAATAATCAACAGCCTCTAAACCTCAGTCTGCAGACATCTGTCAGCACTGTACTTCCTTGTTACATGGCAACTTATCATGACGCAAGTATTTCTTAGTGTTGCTCCAGATTTAAATTAATACTCTTTCGTCTCCTCCAGCAGGTCAGTTTTATGGAATACAGCACAGGAAAAATCAAGGATACACTATTTAAATAAATTAAAACTGTGCAAATTCAAACTGCAGTTTAAATAACTGTTATCTGCACCACAACTGCCTTGATTTACATGTGATTATAGCTCTCTATTAACCTCTTTGTAATATTTCATTTCTTTATTGCTGACTATAAATGATCTGAGTACTTTGAAATCTAGAGCACCCCAATTAGATGGACTATGAAACTGCTGAAAATATGCCAAATTAATTCACAAGAAACAAAAGAGAGAGTTAAGCATAATCATCATATTATGTACAGTGTAATAGTTTCACCCGGGGAAAAAAGAGGAATCGAACTGTGTTTCAAATGTTTAATAATATTTGAAGATCAAACAGTGATAGATAATATTAATAACCATGAAAAACAATTGACAAAAACATAAAAGAATATTATGTATGGACAAACTTACCAAACTGAGATTATTAGCACAAATTATCATTCTGCATATTTCTAGTACTTAAGAATTATCACATGGCAATGCAACCAGAAGAGTAGTCATTTTGCAAAAGACAGGCGAAGTGCAGCCTCTGCATTCATTCCAGCTCAAAACAAATGCATGAATTTGTATTCCTCCTTCCCCCCACTCTTCTTTTTTGTCACAGAGCACCTATTGGGAAAGCCAAAGCCATTTCCTTTTGTTCATGCCACCTCCACTTTAGACTATAAGACACAGGAGCAGAATGAGGCCATTCAGCCCATCGAGTCTGCCCTGCCATTCCATCATGGCTGATCCCAGATTCCACTTAACCTCATACGCCTGACTTCTCACCTTATCCTTTGATGTCCTGACCGATCGGGAAACTATCAACTTCGTCCTTGATTATACCCATAGACTTGGTTCCACCACAGTCTGTGGCAGAGCATTCCATAGATTTACTACTCTCTGGCTAAAAAAAAATCCTCCTTACCTCTGTTCCAAAGGATTGCCCCTCAATTTTAAGGCTGTGCCCCCTAGTTCTAGAAACCCCCACCATAGGAAACATCCTCTCCACATCCACCCTTTCAACATTCAGTAGGTTTCAATGAGATCCCCCACATTCTTCTAAATTCCATTGAGTACAGGTCCAAATCTGCCAAATGCTCCTCATATGTTAACCCCTTCTCTGGACTCTCTCCAATGACAACGCATCTTTACTGAGATGTGGGTCCCAAAACTGTTGACAACACTCCAAGTGCGGCCTGACGAGTGCCTTATAAAACTTCAGCATTATCTCCTTGCTTTTATATTCTATTCTATGCCAACATTGCACTTGCCTTCTTCACCACAGACTCAACCTGTAAATTAAGCTTCTGGGAGTCTTGCACAAGGACTCTTAAGTCCCTCTGCACCTCTGATGTTTGAACCTTCTCCCCAGTTAGATAATAATCTGCACTATTGTTCTTTTCACTAAAAGGTATTATCTTACATTTCCCAATGCTATATTTCATCTGCCACATTTTTGCCTATTTTTCCAATTTGTCTAAGTCCTGCCGCAATCACATTGATTCCTCAGTACTACCTACCCCTCCACCTATCTTCATATCATCCACAAACTTTGCCACATAGACACCAATTCCATTATCTAATCAACTACAAACAATGTGAAAAATAGCGGTCCCAATATTGACCCCTGAGGAATGCCACTAGTCACTGGCAGCCAACTGGAAAAGGCCCCTTTTATTCTCACTTGCTGCTTCCTGCCTCTCAGCCATTCCTCTACCCATGGATCTTTTCTGTAATGCCATCGTATTTTATCTTTTTAAGCAGCCTCAGGTGTGGCACCTTATCAAACTTTCTAGACAGTAAGTACTTTTCTCTTCACAGTTAAGGATGAAAGGGTAATCCAAACTGTTTGTTACCTTAGTATAGTATCTAACATTCAGATCAGCTTCTGATCACATATCCACACAGCTGTCAAGCCAGTCATATCTTCAAAATTATTGTCTCCAAACCCTGTCAACCACTTGGTAATCATTAAGGCAATAATGTAGGTTGGTTCTGTTTACAACAGGACGTAGCTAAAATGGGCAAAGATACAGCAAAAAGGACAAGTAAGAAGTGATTCATTTTGGGAGTTAAACCATGCCAAGGCATACACAATAAATGGCAGGGTACTGGGGAGTGTTGTAGAACATAGTGACCTTGGGATATAAGTTCATGGTTCTTTGCTTCAGTTCCTGCTAAGCAAAAAGATATGGAGGGCCAGAAGATCAGTGCTGAATGTATAAATATATTAGGGCATTTAGAGGTCTAAGAGGAGGAAGTGTTGGGCCTCCTGATGAGTGTTAAGGTGGAAAGGTCCCCAGGGCCTGACGGGGTTTACCCCAGGTTATTGAAGGAGGCAAGAGACAAGATTGCTGGGCCCTTGACCAGTATCTTTGTGTTCTCTATAGTCACGGGTGAGGTCCTGAAGGACTGGTGAGTGGCTAATGCTGTACCTCTATTGAAGAAGGACAGGGGAAGATCCTGGGAACTATAGACGAGTGATTCTCATGTGAGTTGTAGGGAGATAGCTACAGAAAATAATTAGAGATAGCATATATGAGCAATTGGAAGCAAATGGCTTAATTAGGGAGAGCCAGCATGGCTTTGTACGGGGCAGGTTGTGTCTTACCAACTTGACTTGAGTTTTTCAACAAGGTGGTAAGAGATTGATGAAGGTAGGGCAGTGGATATTGTCTACATGGCTTTTAGTAATGGGAGCTAATCCACAAAACAAAGGCACATGGGATCCGTGGCATTATGGCTGCCTGGTTTCAGAACTGGCTTGTGCATAAAAGAGAAAGAGTGGTGGTTCAAGTGACTTATTCGAACTGGAGGTCTGTAATTAGTGGTGTGCCACAGGGATCTGTGCTGGGACCTCTACTGTTTCTGATGTATATAAATGACTAGATGAAAATGTAGATGGTAGGTTAGTAAGTTTGTAGATGTTACAGCTATATAGGACTCTGGTCAGGCCCCACTTGGAGTACTCTGCTCACCTCACCTCAGGAAGGATGTGGAAACCATAGAAGAAGTGCAGGGGAGATTTACAAGGATGTTGCCTGCATTGGGGAGCATGTCTTATGAGAATATGTTGATTGAACTCAGTGTTTTCTCCTTGGAGCGACAGAGGATGAGAGGTGACCTGATAGAGCTGTACAAGATGATGAAATGCATTGATCATGTGGATAGTCAGAGGCTTTTCCCCAGGGCAGAAATGGCTAGCACGAGAGGGCAAAATTTTAAGGTGCTTGAAAGTAGGTACAGAGGAGATGTCAGGGGTAAGTTTTTTTTTACAGAGAGTGGTGAGTGTGTGGAATGGGCTGCTGGCGACAGTAGTGGAGGTAGATATGATAGGGTCCTTTAAGAGACTCCTGGATAGGTACATGGAGCTTAGAAAAAATAGAGAGCTATGGGTAACCTTAAGTAATTTCTAAGTAAGCACAGCATTGTGGGCCGAAGAGCCTGCAGAGTGCTGCAGGTTTTCTATGTTTCTAATTAACCTTCTGGGAGCCTTTCACGAGGATTCCGTAAGTCCATAAGACAATAAGACCATAAGACAAAGGAGCAGAAGTCAGCCATTCGGCCCATCGAGTTTGCTCTGCCATTCCATCATGAGCTGATGTATTCTCCCATTTAGTCCCACTCCCCCGCCTTCTCACCATAACCTTTGATGCCCTGGCTACTCAGACACCTATCAATCTCTGCCTTAAATACACCCAATGACTTGGCCTCCACTGCTGCCCGTGGCAACAAATTCCATAGATTCACCACCCTCTGACTAAAAAATTTCTTCGCATTTCTGTTCTGAATGGGCGCCCTTCAATCCTTAAGTCATGCCTTCTCGTACTAGACTCCCCCATCATGGGAAACAACTTTGCCACATCCACTCTGTCCATGCCTTTCAACATTCGAAATGTTTCTATGAGGTCTCCCCTCATTCTTCTAAACTCCAAGGAATACAATCCAAGAGCGGACAAACGTTCCTCATATGTTAATCCTCTCATTCCCGGAATCATTCTAGTGAATCTTCTCTGTACCCTCTCCAACATCAGCACATCCTTTCTTAAATAAGGAGACCAAAACTGCCCACAGTACTCCAAGTGAGGACTCACCAGCGCCTTATAGAGACTCAGCATTACATCTCTGCTCCTATACTCTATTCCTCTAGAAATGAATGCCAACATTGCATTCCCCTTCTTCACCACCGACTCAACCTGGAGGTTAACCTTAAGGGTATCCTGTACAAGGACTCCCATGTCCCGTTGCACCTCAGAACATTGAATTATTTCCCCATTTAAATAATAATCTGCCCGTTTATTTCTTCTGCCAAAGTGCATAACCATACACTTTCCAACATTGTATTTCATTTGCCACTTCTTTGCCCATTCTTCCAACCTATCCAAGTCTCTCTGCAGACTCCCCATTTCCTCAGCACTACCGGCCCCTCCACCTATCTTCGTATCGTCAGCAAACTTAGCCACAAAGCCATCTATTCCATAATCCAAATCATTGATGTACAATGTAAAAAGAAGCGGCCCCAACACGGACCCCTGTGCAACACCACTGGTAACCAGCAGCCAACCAGAATAAGATCCCTTTATTCCCACTCTCTGTTTCTTGCCAATCAGCCAACGCTCTATCTACCTATGTAACTTTCCCGTAATTCCATGGGCCCTTATCTTGTTAAGTAGCCTCATGTGTGGCAGCTTGTCAAAGGCCTTCTGAAAATCCAAATATACAACATCCACTGCATCTCCCTTGTCTAGCCTACTGGTAATTTCCTCAAAAGATTGTAATAGGTTAGTCAGGTAGGATTTTCCTTTAAGGAATCCATGCTGAGTTCTGCCTATCTTGTCATATGCCTCCAGGTTTTCTGTAACCTCATCCTTGACAATTGACTCCAACAAGTTCCCAACCACAGATGTCAAGCTAACAGGTCTATAATTTCCTTTTTGCTTCCTTGCCCCCTTCTTAAATAGTGGAGTGACATTTGCAATCTTCCAGTCCTCCGGAACCATGCCAGAATCTATCGACTTTTGAAAGTCCTTCTGCACCTCGGAGGTGTGATGTGAATAGTGTAAAAAGCTGGCAAAGGTACAGTGTGATTTTGATCAGTTGTAGATATGGGCAGAGAAATGGCAGATGGAGTTTAATCCAGATAAATACGAGGTATTGCACCTTGGTAGGGTAAATGCAGAGAGACAGTACAGTGTTAAGGGCAAGACACTTAACAGTGTTGCTGAGCAGAGGGATCTCGGGGTCCAAGTTCACAGCTCCATGAAAGTGGTTACAGGTGGTTAAGGCGGCTTATGGAATGCTTGCTTTTATTAGTCCAGGCATTGAGTTCAAAAGTCAGGCAATAACGTTGCAACTTTCTAAAACTCTGATTAGGCCACATCTGGAATATTACATACAGTTCTGGTCACCCCATTTCAGGAATGATGTTGAGGCTTTGGAAAGGGTGCAGAAGAGGTTTACCAGGATGCTTCCCGGATTAGAGGGCATGAGATGTGCTTGGCCAAACTTGGGTTGTTGGCTCTTGAGTGGTGGAGGCTGAGGGAAGACCTGACAGAGGTTTATCAGATGATGAGAGGCAGAGATGGAGTGCTCATGGACTATCTGTTTCCCAGGGTTGAAATGTCTAATACCAGACAGCATGCATTGAAGGTGAGGGGGCAGGTTCAAAGGGGATTTGAGGACTAAGCTTTTTACCTAGAGAATGGTGGATGGCTGGAAACTGGTGCCTGGTATGGTGGTGGAGGCAAGTACATTAGAGGCTTGTAAGAGACCTTTAGATTGGCACATGAATGTACGGAAGATAGAGGGATATAGACTTTGTGTAAGTAGGAGGGATTCGTTTATTGGGATATTTTTGATTTACTTTGTTAGCTGGTTCAGCACCAAAGGACCTGTTCCTGTGCTGTACTCTTCTATGTCGCTTTGGTGAATAGCATGACGAAAGCAACCTATAGCATGTCGTACACTGAATACAGGAATTGGGATGTCTTGTTACTAGTGTACAAGGCATTGGTGGAACTGCATTTAAATAGCATTGTGTGCAGTTCTGCTTGCCATACTGTAGCAAAGATAACATTAAGCTAAAAATGGGTGTAGAAGGGGTGATGCTGGGAAGGAAAGTTTGAGTTAGAAGAAGATAGTGAACAGGATGAAACTTTTTCTCTGGAGCAAAGAAGATGGGGGGGCCAGGGTGGTCATACGTGGAATTGACCTTATCAATGGGCATAGATAAGATGAATGTTCACTGCCTTTTTCCCCAGGATATGAGAGTCTAAAACTAGAGGGCCTAAGTTTAAGGTGAGACAAGAAAGTTTTGAGGGGGACTTGTGACACAAGTTTTTCACACAAGAAGGGTGTGGATATATGAAATAAGCTGCCAGAGAAAGTAGTTTTGGGGACACTACTTTTAAAAGATATTTTGACACATAAAAGGAGAGGAAAAGTTCAAGGAGATATGGGCCATACACAGATAATTATCTAAAGCTCAGTTAGGCAGCTTAGACAACCTGGCTGAATTGGGCTGAAGGGCTTGTTTCTGTGATGCTTAGCACTAGGACAAGAAAGGGACATTGGCAAAACTACCCAATCTTCAGAAAGTCACTGTGGAGTAGCTAGAGCAAGATCTGTGTGAGTGTTGACACCATTGAAAGAGCAAGTCTCGTGTGTGACCTTCACTTGGGCTATTAAAAAGTAAGATTTATGTGAAGCGGCCATTGTTAGAACAAGTAACACACACACACACACACACACACACACACACACACACACACACACACTAACACACACACAGAGATATATATATAGTAGTTAACTGAAGAACATCAAATTACAACTAATTAAATAAAGTTGGGTTGCAGGATCGGGTAAGGTGTTGTTGTGCATTATGTGGAAACTACGATAAGATAGGATAAAAATTTATTTATCCAAAGCAAATTACTGTTACAAGGTTGTTCAGTCAGAACTATATACTTTAAAATACAAAATGTAAGCATTAAGGTAGTGGTCCACAACCACAGGGCCGCGGATCAGTACCGGGCTGCAAAGCATGTGCTACCGGGCCACGAGGAAACGATATGATTTGGCGATATGAGTCAGCTGCGTCTTTCCTCATTCCCTGTCACGCCCTCTGTTGAACTTGAACGCACGCGAGGTCATTACCTGCGCGTCATCCATGTCAGCGCGGGAAGAAGATCAACACCTCGAGCTTGCAAATGACGACGGGCTGAAAAGTATGTTTGACCTAACATCTCTGCCGGCATTCTGGATCAAAGTCAAGGCTAAATATCCTGAGATAGCCACGAAAGCACTGAAAACATTGCTTCCATTTCCAACATATCTCTGCAATGAATGCAATGAAAACTAAATTGCGGAATTGACTGGACATAAGGAACCCTCTTTGAGTATCACTGTCTCCCATCACCCCTTGATGGCACCGTCTTGCTGCAGGAAAACAAGCCCAGGGCTCCTACTGATTCAACGATATTGGTGTGTTGCAATGATTTTATATGTTCATACGGGGAAAATATGTGCTGTGTGTTTAATATCCAAATGATCTTCAATAAATATAGGCAGCTTAGAGTTAATGAGGTGCTCGAGGAATTTAAAGAATGTAAAAAGAATCTTAAGAAAGAAATTAGAAAAGCTAAAAGAAGATACGAGGCTGCTTTGGCAAGTAAGGTGAAAATAAATCCAAAGGGTTTCTACAGTTATATTAATAGCAAAAGGATAGTGAGGGATAAAATCAGTTCCTTGGAGAATCAGAGTGGATGGCTATGTGCGGAGCCAAAAGAGATGGGGGAGACTTTGAACAATTTCTTTTCTTTGGTATTCACTAAGGAGAAGGATATTGAATTGTGTACGGTAAAGGAAACAAGAAGGGTAGTTATGGAAAGTATGACAATTAAAGAAGAGGAAGTACTGGCGCTTTTAAGGAATATAAAAGTGGATAAGTCTCCGGGTCCGGACAAGATATTCACTAAGACCTTGAGGGAAATTAGTGTGGAAATAGCAGGGGCTCTGACAGAAATATTTCAAATGTCATTAGAAATGGGGATGGTGCCAGAGGATTGGCGAATTGCTCATGTGGTTCCATTGTTTAAAAAGGATTCTGAGAGTAAACCTGTCAATTATCGGCCTGTGAGTTTGACGTCAGTGGTGGGTAAATTGATGGAAAGTATTCTTAGAGATGGTATATATAATTATCTGGATAGATAGGGTCTGATTAGGAACAGTCAACATGGATTTGTGCATGGAAGGTCATGTTTGACAAATCTTATTGAATTTTTTGATGAGGTTGACGAGGGTAAAGCGGTGGATGTTGTCTATATGGACTTCAGTAAGGCCTTTGACAAGGTTCCACAAGGAAGGTTAGTTAGGAAGGTTCAATCGTTAGGGATTAATACCGAAGTAGTAAAATGGATTCATCAGTGGCTAGATGGGAGACGCCAGAGAGTAGTGGTGGATAACTGTGTGTCAGCTTGGAAGACGGTGTGTAGCGGTGTGCCTCAGTGATCTGTACTGGGTCCAATGTTGTTTGTCATATATATTAATGATCTGGATGATGGGGTGGTAAATTGGATTAGTAAGTATTCAGATGATACTAAGATAGGTGGCGTTGTGGATAATGAGGTAGCTTTTCAAAGTTTGCAGAGAGATTTAGGCCAGTTAGAAGACGGGGTTGAAAGATGGCAGATGGAGTTTAATGCTGATAAGTGTGAGGTGCTACATTTTGGTAGGACTAATCAAAATAGGACATACATGGTAAGTGGTAGGACACTGAAGAATGCAGTAGACCAGAGGGATCTAGTAATAATGGTGCATAGTTCCCTGAAGGTGGAATCTCATGTGGATAGGGTGTTGAAGAAAGCTTTTGGTATGCTGGCCTTTATTAATCAGAGCATTGAGTATAGGAGTTGGGATGTAATGTTGAAATTGTATAAGGCATTGGTAAGGCCAAATTTGGAGTATTGTGTACAGTTCTGGTCACCGAATTATAGGAAAGATGTCAATAAAATTGAGAGAGTACAGAGGAGGTTTACTAAAATGTTGCGTGGGTTTCATCTCCTAAGTTACAGAGAAAGGTTGAACAAGTTAGGTCTTTATTCTTTGGAGCGTAGAAGGTTGAAGGGGGACTTGATAGTGGTGTTTAAAATTATGAGGGGGATTAATAGAGTTGACGTGGATAGGCTTTTGCCATTGAGAATGGGGGAGATTCAAACAAGAGGACATGAGTTGAGAGTTAAAGGGCAAAAGTTTAGGGGTAACATGAGGGGGAACTTCTTTACTCAGAGAGTGGTAGCTGTGTGGAACGAGCTTCCAGCTGAAGTGGTTGAGGCAGGTTCGATGTTGCCATTTAAAGTTAAATTGGATAGATATATGGACAGGAAAGGAATGGAGGGTTATGGGCTGAGTGTAGGTCAGTGGGACTAGGTGAGAGTAAGAGTTCGGCACGGACTAGAAGGGCTGAGATGGCCTGTTTCCGTGCTGTAATTGTTATATGGTTATATGGTTACTAAAATGTTATGATGCTATTGACTTATAAGTGACTTATACAGTAATTGACTTATCACTATATTCATGCGAGGAAAATATGCGCTGTATGTTTAATATTAAATTCGTTAGACAAACCCTTTTAGAAACAAAATTGATCGTATTAGCCACTAAAACGTGACTTATAGTTGACTGATCTTCTATATTCCGGTCTTGATTAACCCCCACCCCCTGAATAGAATCGCCAAAAAACGATTTGTAGAAAAAAATCGGCACGTACACGCATGCGTACACAGGTGCCGGCGCAAGGCTTCACAGTAACTGTAGTCTTCTCGGGGTAAACACAACGTATTTGACGGTTACTCTTGTCCGTTGGCAACCCTATCCCCCCCCCCCCCCCGGTCAGCCAGTCTGCAAGTATATTGTCAATAATAAACCCACATGCGGTGCAAAAAAGGTTGAGGACCCCTGCATTAAGGTACGAAAAAAAGACAAAATTTGTACTAAAAGGTAATAGTGCAAAATACAGATGTGCAATGAAGCCATGTACTTGTATACTAAAGGAGGAGGAGTTGTAGAGTGTCATAGCCAGAAGGAGAAAGGATCTCCTGTGATTGTCAGTGGTGAACCTCGGTTGAATCAGTATCAGTCTGTTACTAAAGATGCTCCTCTGTTCATCTAGTATGTCATGGAGGGTGTGAGAGGGATTGTCCATAATGCTCTGTAGCTTCTCCATCATATAAACATAGAAAACCTACAGCACAATACAGGCCCTTCCGCCCACAATACTGTGCTGAACATGTACTTACTTAGAAATCACCTAAGGTTACCACAGCCCCCTACTTTTCTAAGCTCCATGTACCTGTCCAGGAGTCTCTTAAAAGCCCTTATCGTATCTCCCTCCACCACCATCGCCGGCAGCCCATTCCACTCACTCACCACTCTCTGTGTAAAAAACTTACAGCTGACATCACCTCTGTACCAATTTCAAGCACCTCAAAAATGTGCCCTCTCGAGTTAGCCATTTCAGCCCTGGGAAAAAGCCTCTGATCAATGCCTCTCATCATCTTATACACCTCTATCAGGTCACCTCTCAACCTTCGTTGCTTCAAGGAGTTCACTCAACCTATTCTCATAAGGCATGCTCCCCAATCCAGGCAACATCCTTGTAAATCTCCACTGCACACTTTCTATGACTTCCACATCCTTCCTGTAGTGAGGCGACCAGAATTGAGCACAGTGCTCCAAGTGGGGCCTGACCAGGGTCCTATATAGTTGTAACATTACCTCTTGGCTCTTGAAGTCTTTCCCACAGTTGATGAAGGACAATGCACTGTATGCCTTCTTAACCACAGAGTCAACCTGCACAGCAGCTTTGAGTGCCCTATGGACTTGGACCCCAAAATCCCTCCGATCCTCCACACTGCTAAGAGTCTTACCATTAATACTACATTCTGCCATCATATTTGACCTCCCAAAATGAACCACCTCACACTTATCTGGGTTGAACTCCATCTGCCACTTCTCAGCCCAGTTTTGCATCCTATTAATATCTCGCTGTAACATCTGACAGCCCTCCACACCATCCAAAACACCCCCAACTTTTGTGTCATCAGCAAATTTGCTAACCCATCCCTTCACTTCCTCATCCAGGTCATTTATAAAAATCACGAAGAGTCGGGGTCCCAGACCAGATCCGAGACACACCACTGTTCACCGACCTCCATGCAGAATATGACCCGTCTACAACCATTCTTTGCCTTCTTTGAACAAGCCAGTTCTGGATCCACAAAGCAAGGTCCCCTTGGATCCCAGGCCTCCTTCCTTTCTCAATAAGTCTTGCATAGGGTACCTTATCAAATGCCTTCCTGAAATTCATATACACTACATCTACTGATAGACCTTCATCAATATGTTTAGTCACATCCTCAAAAAAATTTAGTCAGGCTCGTAACACACGACCTTCCTTTGACAAAGCCATTCTCACTATTCTTAATCATGTTATGCCTCTCCAAATGTCCATAAATCCTGCCTCTCAGGATCTTTTCCATCAACTTACCAACCACTGAAGTAAGACTCAGTGGTCTATAATTTCCTGGACTATCTCTACTCCCTTTCTTGAATTAAGGGAACAATATCTGCAACCACCTAATCTTCTGGAACCTCTCCCGTCCCCATTGATGATGCAAAGATCATCGCCAGAGGCTCACCAATCTGCTCTCTCGCCTCCCACCGTAGCCTGATGTACATCTCATCTGGTCCCGGAGACTTATCCAACTTGATGCTTTGCAAAAGCTCCAGCACATCCTCATTCTTAATTTCTATATGTTTAAGCTTTTCAAACCGCTGTAAGTCATCCCTACAATTACCAAGATCCTTTTCTGTAGTGTATACTGAAGCAAAGTATTCATTAAGTATCTCTGCTATCTCCTCCGGTTCCAAACACACTTTTGCACTGCCACACTTGACTGGTCTTATTCTCTCACGTCTTATCCTCTTGCTCTTCACATACTTGTAGAATGCCATGTGGTTTTCCTTAATCCTGCTCACCATGGCCCCTTCTGGTTGTTCTAATTTCATTCTTAAGCTCCTTCCTGCTGGCCTTATAATCTTCTAGATCTCTATCATTACCCAGTTTTTTGAACATTCTGTAAGCTTTTCTTTTCTTCTTGACTAGATTTTCAACAGCCTTTGTACACCACGGTTCCTGTACCCTACCATCCTTCCCGTCACATTGGAACGTACTTATGCAAAACGCTACGCAAATATCCCCTGAATAATTGCCACATTTCTGCCGTACATTTCCCTGAGAACATCTGTACCCAATTTATGCTTCCAAGTTCCTCCCTGATAGCTTCCTATTTCCCCTCACTCCAATTAAACACTTTCCTATCGTGTCTGTTCCTATCCCTCTCCAATGATATGGTAAAGGAGATACTGTAGTACTGTGATCAGTATCTCCAAAATGTTCTCCCACTGAGAGACCTGACGCCTGAGCAGGTTCATTTTCCCAATACCAGATCAAGTACAGCCTCTCCTCTTGTAGGCTTATCTATATATTGTGTCAGGAAACCTTCCTGAACACACCTAACAAACTCCACCCATCTAAACCCCTCGCTCTAGGGAGATGCCAATCAATATTTGGGAACTAAAAATCTCTTACCACGACAACACCGTTATTATTGCACCGTTCCAGAATCTGTCTCCCTATCCGCTCCCCTATGTCCCTGTTACTATTGGCTGGTCTACAAAAACACCCAGTAGAGTTATTGACCTCTTCCTGTTTCTAACTTCCACCCACAGAGACTCAGTAGACAATCCCTCCATGACTTCCTCCTTTTCTGCAGCCATGACGCGATCTCTGATCAGCAGTGTCACGCCCCCAACCTCTTTTGCCTCCCTCCCTGATCTTTCTGAAACATCTAAAGACTGGCACTTGAAGTAACCATTCCTCCCCTGAGCCATCCAAGTCTCTGTAATGGCCACAACATCATAGCTCCAGGTACTGATCCACGCTCTAAGCTCATCAGCTTTC
Source organism: Mobula hypostoma (assembly GCF_963921235.1). Lineage (NCBI taxonomy): Eukaryota > Metazoa > Chordata > Chondrichthyes > Myliobatiformes > Myliobatidae > Mobula > Mobula hypostoma. Next base: position 111,374,881 of record NC_086099.1, on the reverse strand, counting down.
TCATGATGCTCCTTGCATTAAAATAGACACATCTCAAACCATCGGTCTGAGTGCATCCCTTCTCTATCACCTGCCTATCCTCCCTCTCGCACTGACTCCAAGTTTTCTCTATTTGTGAGCCAACAGCTCCTTCCTCCATCTCTTCAGTTTGGTTCCTACCCTCCAGCGACTGTAGTTTAAACTCTCCCCAATAGCCTTAGCAAACCTTCCCGCCAGGATATTGGTTCCCCTCGGATTCAAGTGCAACCTGTCTTTTTTGTACAGGTCACCCCTGCCCCAAAAGAGGTCCCAATGATCCAGAAATCTGAATCCCCACCCCCTGCTCCAATCCCTCAGTCACGCATTTATCCTCCACCTCACTCTATTCCTATACTCTCTGTCACGTGGCACAAGCAGTAATCCCGAGATTACTATCTTTGAGGTCCTGCTTCTCAGCTTCCTTCCTAACTCCCTGTTGTCTGTTTTCAGGACCTCCTCCCTTTCCCTACCTATATCATTGGCACCAATATGTACCACGAACTCTGGCTGTTCACCTTCCCACTTACGATCCGAAACATCCCGGACCCTGGCACCTGGGAGGCAAACTACCATCTGCATTTCTTTCCTGCGTCCACAGAATGGTCTGTCTGACCCCCTAACTATAGAGTCCCCTATTACTGCTGCCATCCTCTTCCTTTCCCTACCCTTCTGAGCCACAGGACCAGACTCTGTGCCCGAGGCACGGCCACTGTTGGTTTCCCCAGGTAGGCTGCCGCCCCCCCCCCCCCCCAAAGGTACTCAAACAGAAGTACTTAATGTTAACGGGGACAGCCAGAGTGGTACTCTCCAGTATCTGACTCTTGCCCCTCCTGACTGTTACCCACTTATCTGTCTCCAGACTACTTGCCTATAGCTCCTATCTATCACCTCCTCACTTTCCCTTGTTACGTACCCCGTAACTGGGTTGCCAAACCAGCAGAAATGGATCACTCAGTTGGAGTCTGGAGTACTAGAACTAAGAAAGTTTTATTAAAGAGACAAGCAACACAGTAATCGAAAGGATAATAAATGCAACAATTCAACAATGATAACCACACATGTGCACAGAATTAAGATAACAGCATCAATCAAGCTCTATCGTTGTCTAGGGGTTAAATGACCAATTTCAAAATGACTCAAAGTTCAGTCCAGTTTGTAGTTCAGTTCGCAGTAATCGTTGCCATGGCGATGGACAAGGTGGGGGGAGAGAGACAGAATAGGAACAACTGATCATTCAGAACGGCTTCACTCACAGACCAGCGGGATGGCTCACAAACAGCTTTTGGGCAGGTCCTTGGTGATGTCACCTGAGGTCACCGACTGTGACCCCTCCTCCAGATGCGGTCGATCCTCTGCAGTGAACCCGGCACCCAGGCAAGGGCGGACACACACCGGGTTCCCGCTGATCGTACCTTTCCACCCTTGTCGTTGTCTGGGACTTCTCACCCACTCGTGAGAAGCGCACCGCTTCCAGGGTCTCGTTACCTCGGGTGGCGTGTGTCTGTCTTAGCGAACCTGTCCCTTTTTATCCCCCTGCTGGGGTATCGCCTGTCCATCACTTCAAACAGTTCAGGGTTCAAAGGGGGGAGCCGCTCCAGACAGCTCTTCCTCCCACATCCCTTCATTACACATCTCCAGACGCTGCTCCATTGTTCCTTATCTCTCCTTCCCCTGAGGGCAGGTGGCAGACCAACTGCTGATGCCACTGATGCTAGCCCAGGCCAGCAAACATCTTAATTTTATGTGTATTCTCGTAACACCCTGATCAGACAAAGTTCATCGAGCTGTAGCTCCAGTTCCCTAACGTGGTCCCTAAGGAGCAGCAACTCGACGCACCTGGCGTAGATGTGGCCTTCTAGGACAGCGGTCCCCAACCACCAGGCCGCAAAGCATGCGCTACCGGGCCGCGAGGAAACGATATGATTTGGCGATATGAGTCAGCTGCACCTTTCCTCATTCCCTGTCATGCACTATTGAGCCATTACGCAGGTGAGGTCATTACCCGCGCGTCATCCATGTCAGTGCAGGAAGAAGATCAACTCCTCGAGCTTGCAAATAACAGCGGGCTGAAAAGTATGTTTGACATTACATCTCTGCCGGCATTCTGGATCAAAGTCAAGGCTAAATGTCCTGAGATAGCCAGGAAAGCACTGAAAACATTGCTTCCATTTCCAACATATCTCTGCAATGAATGCAACAAAAACCAAATTGCGGAATAGACTGGACATAAGGAACCCCCTTCGAGTATCGCTGTCTCCCATCGCTCCTCGATAGGACTGTCTTGTTGCAGGGAAACAATCCCAGGGCTCCCACTGATTCAGCGATATTGGTGTGTTGCAATGATTTAATATGTTCATACGGGGAAAATATGTGCTGTGTGTTTAATATCCAAACGTTACTTAAAATGCCAAGATGCTATTGACTTATATAACCATATCACCATCTAACAATTACAGCACGGAAACAGGCCATCTCTGCCCTTCTAGTCTGTGCCGAACGCTGCTCTCACCTAGTCCCGCCGACCTGCACTCAGCCCATAACCCTCCATTCTTTTCCTGTCCATATACCTACCCAATTTTTCTTTAAATGATAATATCCAACCTGCCTCTACCACTTTTACTGGAAGTTCGTTCAACACTTACTTCAAGCTCCCCTGTTCTCCCCTGATAATTGACTCATCGCTATATTCATGTGAGGAAAATATGCGCTGTGTGTTTAATATTAAATTTGTTAGATAAACCCTTTTAGAAACGAAATTGAGTGTATTAGCCACATATCACCTATATTCCGGTCGTGATTAACACCGCACTCCCCTCCGAACAGAATCGCCAAAAACAAATTGTAGAAAAAATCGGCACGTACATGCATGCAGAAATCGCGCATGCGCACAGGTGCCCGCGCAAGGCTTCATGGTCCTTGTAGTCTTTCGGGGTAAACAATGTATTTGACTGCTACTCTTGTTCGTTGGCAACCCTACCCCCACACCCCCCCGGTCGGCCGGTCCGCAAGAATATTGTCAATATGAAACCGGTCCGCAGTGCAAAAAAGGTTGGGGACCCCTGTTCTAGGAGGCTGGGAGGCTGACACACAGTACAGAACGCCAGCCTCACAGACATACTTCGTGTTTCTATTCTTCACAGATAACCTACCTGGCCTCAACCCGTTATCATCATAGCCCCGTTGGACCTCCTACTCTGTCTCCCTCTACTCCATTGCCCGCTCCTCCGACACTGTAAAGCATCTTCCTCTCAGGCACAACCGCCAGGGAATCCAGTTCCACCCCCAGAACAGAACCAGCCTTGCTGACGAGCTTATCCATCTTCTTGGTGTCAGCTACTCTCACCCTGCTGCCCCAGCAGACTACAGTGTAGAACAAAATGCTGGCCACTACTGAGTTGTAGAACACCTGCTGCATAGTACTGCCGACGCTGAATGACCCCATTGCACCCCATTGTGGTCCCTGATGAACACATCTGCTGCAAGTATTGATTGCTCGAGGAAGTCAGGCGCAGTTGATGACCTGGAATCTGAGTTTCAAACAGTCTGATACATCAGGGAGGGTGAGAGTTATCTGGACACTGCTTCAGGAAGCAGCCATGCCCATTAGATTAACTACTTCAAGTTCACTCTGTGGTTTAGGATTAGGCAAGTGAGGCAGGTGGGGGGGGGGGTGGTTCCAAGAGGTAGTGTTAGTGAAGTGTCAGTTCTTGAGCTCTCAGATCTCAGGCTGTGAGGATGAGAGTGTGAGTTATAGTAAGGATCAGCAACCGAACTATGGCACCGTGGTTCAGAGAGTTATTCAAGAGGGGAGAGAGAAGAGAAATGTATTTGTAATTGGGGACAATAAAGTCAGGGAAATAGACACAATTCTCTGTAGCAATGATCAAGAATACTGAAGGCTATGTTGTCTGCCTGGTTCCTGGGTTTGGGACATCCTATCTGGGGTATCCAAACTAGTGGCTTCATGACCTGGCATAGAAACACCCAATGCTCAGGAACAGAAAAATCAACAGGAAGTGGTGGATACAGCCCAGTGTGTCACAAACAAATCCCTCCACACCACTCAGCACATTTACATGCAGCACTGCCACAAGAAAGCTGCGTCCATCATCAAGGATGCCCGCCATCCAGGCCATGTTCTCTCCTCATTACTACCATCTGGGAAGAGGTACGGAACCCTTGGATCCTATATACGAAGTTCAGGAACACTTACTACCCTACAACCATCAGGCTCCTGATCCCACATGAATCACCTCACTTTCTACAATTCTGAACTGATCCTATTTCCACAGATTCTACAACTCATCAGTCTATCACACATACCCTAAGTGTTATTTTTTATTTGCACAATTTGTCTTCTTTAGCACATTGGTTGTTTGTCAGTCTTTGTTTATCTGCAGTATTTTTAATATATTATTCCATATTTCTTTATTTTCCTGTAAATGTCTGCAAGAAAATAAATCTCTAAGTAGTATATGGTGACACATACGTACATTAACAATAAATTTACTTTGTCTTTGATCTCAGCTGACCTGCAGAAGAATTTGGAATGGAGGGGGGAAAGGTTCAGTTGTCATGGTCCATGTAGGTACCAATGACATAGGAAGAACAAGGAAAGAGGTACTACTGAAGACATTGGAACACTTGTGACTAAATAAAGCCTCAGAACCAAGAAGTATATAATCTCTGGATTGTTACCTGATCCACATACAAAATGGCACAGGGTTAATAAGATCCAAGGGCTAAATGCCTCGCTCAAAGATTGGTGAAGGAGAAGTGCATTTGAATTTGTGGGACCCCTTGGCATCAATATTGTGGAAGGAGGGAGTTATTCCAATAGGATAAGCTCCACATGAGCCATGCCGGGACCAGGCTCCTGCTGAGTCGCATAACTAGGGCTTAGATAGGGCTACAAACTAAATAGTACTGGGGCAGGGGGTTTCAACAACTTGAAAAAGTATGAATAAAGTAAAAGGGAAGGAGAGTGCAGGAGAGGTTACTGAAGTCACCAGAATAAAGAATAAAACAATAAAGATTAGAAAGGGATTAAGAAATTAACTGCAAGCGATATGGAGACAAAAAAAATCAGATAATTTTGTATGTAAGGGTTTCTTCTTTTATGTTACTGCTAAGGTGAATAAAATGGCTTCTCCATACTGTTACCTGCTGAAACAATGGTTCTCTGTAGCAGCATGTTTGGGTTATAATTAGTAATAACGGGACTTGCATTCATTTGCTAACCAATTGGGATAGATGTTATTCTTTCTGTCTGTGTTAAAGCTGTTAGTTTGCGCGGGATTCGGGGAGAAGGCGCGAGGAGGATGAAGAGAGAAGATGTGGCTTGAGGAGATGGTTGCCGGATCCGCTGGGCCTGGGTTCGGGGCGGGAGCCCAGGGGCCGACTAGCGAAGGAGGGTCAGTGAAAGGGAATCCGTGAGCTCCAACGTTTGTGCACTGGACATTTTTATGAGATTATTGGCGCCTTTTATTTGTTCTCCTTTTCTTTTGTTTCTCTACTAACCCCATACTTAAATATAAAATCTTAATTGTTTAACTGCACATTATGGACTGAATGTTATTTCGGGGTACTGAATGTTACACAAGGGACACACCATGCAGCATCCATCCAAACAAGAATACTAAAGTTTGGTCGGGGAGGGGGAGCCACCCCCGAGATCATGCCACTAGATGCAACGAGTCTTACATGTAGCACAATTAGAAATTAGCAGGTATGACATGGTGAGCATTATAGAGTCATGGTTGAAAGAATCACAGCTGGGAGCTTAATATCTAATGTTACAGATTACATCAAAAGGACAGGCAGGTGGGCAGATGGGGTCAAGCAGCTTTGTTGGTAAAAAATAAAATCAAATGTTTAGAATGAAGTGACAATGGGATCAAATGCATAAGGAGCTTCAAAAAGATTCAAAGTACATTTATTATCAAAGTATGCATACAGTCTACAATCCTGAGAGTTGTCTTCCCACACACAGCCACAATTCAAAGAAAACCATGGAACCCATTCAAAGGATAAACATCAAAACTCCCTTCCATGCATTAAAATAAACAAATCATGTAATGGCAACAAAAGAGATGAGTGAAAAGCACAGAATATAAAACATAAAATCGAAAAAGTCTACGCATTTTTCCATTCAGCTTCCTGTTTGTTATTCTCAGGTTGTTCCAATTCAAAATTGCCTATAATAGCAACAAAAACAGGAGCAACCAGAAACCAGAAACACATCATAATGTGAACTACCGAGTGCAGTCCATAAACCGGGTTGATTAAACCTTGCCTAAGAACCAGAAAGGATCTGTTCTGGGATCTCTACTTTTCGTGATTTTATTAACGACCTGGATGTGGGGGTAGAAGGGTGGGTTGACAAGTTTGCAGACGACACAAAGGTTGGTGGTGTTGTAGATAGTGTAGAGGATTGTCAAAGATTGCAGAGAGACATTGATAGGATGCAGAAGTGGGCTGAGAAGTGGCAGATGGAGTTCAATCCTGAGAAGTGTGAGGTGGTACACTTTGGAAGGACAAACACGAAGGCAGAGTACAAAGTAAATGGAAGGATACTTGGTAGTGGGGAGGAGCAGAGGAATCTGGGGGTACATGTCCATAGATCCCTGAAAGTTGCCTCACAGGTGGATAGGGTAGTTAAGAAAGCTTATGGGGTGTTAGCTTTCATAAGTCGAGGGACAGAGTTTAAGAGTTGCGATGTAATGGTGCAGCTCTATAAAACTCTGGTTAGGCCACACTTGGAGTACTGTGTCCAGTTCTGGTTGCCTCACTATAGGAAGGATGTGGAAGCATTGGAAAGGGTACAGAGGAGATTTATCAGGATGCTGCCTGGTTTAGAGAGTATGCATTATGATCAGAGATTAAGGGAGCTAGGGCTTTACTCTTTGGAGAGAAGGAGGATGAGAGGAGACATGACAGAGGTGTACAAGATAATAAGAGGAATAGATGGAGTGGATAGCCAGCACCTCTTCCCCAGGGCACCACTGCTCAATACAAGAGGACATAGCTTTAAGGTAAGGGCAGGGAAGTTCAAGGGGGATATTAGAGCAATGTTTTTACTAAGAGAGTGGTTGGTGCGTGGAATGCACTGCCTGAGTCAGTGGTGGAGGCAGATACACTAGTGAAGTTTAAGAGACTACTAGACAGGTATATGGAGGAACTTAAGGTAGGGGCTTATATGGAAGGCAGGGTTTGAGAGTCAGCACAACATTGTGGGCCGAAGGGCCTGTACTATGCTGTATTATTCTATGTTCTATTAAATCCAGCACCGAGGGAGAGAGGCTATTCGAACGCAGGGGCTTTCCTTCAGGAGCAGCGAGTGAGACTGTGACACTGATCCCTCCCTCCAGCAGCCGTGAGCAAGAGGCTGGTAGATGGCTCTGAACTCCCGCTTACCTTCCGCACTCTCCTTGATTATTTCAATCTTCGGCAACATGTGTGAGAAACGAAGTTGATCATGGGCTCATGCCCTGACTCCAAACTTCTGGCCTCAAGGCCACACACTTTGTTCGAAGCCTCACAGAACTCCCTCAGGGACAACAAAGAGCCAGATCACTCATTCAGCCCAAAAACACAACACCAAAGAAAAAGAGGATGTAAAAGAAGTAGTTTCATGAACCATCTGGAGGGTGTCATCCTTGGTAGGGTTGTTCACTGGTGCCACCTTCTTCCAGAAGACAGGCAGAGTGGAGAAACAGAATATCCTGATGGGAGTAATTAATATATAGGCCTCAGAACCATTGCCAAGACATTGGGTACCGATTACAAAGGAATAAGAAAAGGGCAATGTTGTGATGGTTACGGGGGATTTCAATATGCAGGTAGATTGTGAAGATCAAGTTGGTGCTGGATTCCAAGAGAAGCAGTTTGTAGCACACCTGTGAGATTGCTTTTTAGAGCAGCTTGTGCTAGAGCCCACTAGGGAAAAGACAGTTCCGGACTGGGTGCTGTGTAATGAAACAAACTTGATTTTGAAGCTCAAGGCAAAGGAACCCTCAGGATGCAGTGATAAAAATATGATAGAATTTACTCTGCAGTCTGAGAAGGAGAAGCTAAAATCAGATGTATTGGTATTATAGTAGAGTAAAGGGAACTGGTGACATAAGGGAGGAGCTAGCCAAAGTTGATTGGAAGGCAACATTAGAATGGATCACGGTAGAGCAGCAACGGTTGGGGTTTCTGAGGGTAATTCAAAACACACAGGGTTGCTTCATCCAATAAAAAAAGCAGCATACTAAAGGGTGGATGGGACAAATGAGCCTGATGAAGGAAGGCAGCCAGCATAAAGGCAAAAGAGAGGACATAATATATCGCAGAAAATAGTGGGAAGCTAGAGGATTGGAAAGCTTTTAATAGACAACAGAAATCAAATTTAAAAAGCAGTAAAGAGAGAAAAGACGAAATGTGAAGGTCCTGAAGAAAGGTCTCAACCCATAACGTTCTCCATTGTTCCTCCAGCATTTTATTGCTCTAGATTTCCAGCATCTGCAGAATTTTGTGCATTTAAAATGTGATGGTAAGCTAGTCAATAATATAAAAGAGGATACCGAAAGTTTTTTTCAGATATAAAAAGAGTAAAAGAGATGCAAGAGTGGACATTGGACTCTTGAAAAGTAACACTGGAGAAGAAGTAATGGGGAATAAAGAAACGGTGGACAATCTGAATAAGCATTTTTCATCACTTTTGACTGTGAAAGACACTGGTAGAATGCCAGAAATCTGTAAGTTCCTTGGGGGCAGAAGTATTTGCAGTCACTATTACTAAGGAGATATATAGGCATCCGCTAATCTCATGAGACCATGGATTTGTGCCTTGGAAGGTTTCCAGGGCACAGGCCTGGGCAAGGTTGCATGGAAGACCGGCAGCTGCCCGTTCTGCAAGTCTCCCCTCTCCACACCACCAATGTTGTTCAAGGGAAGGGCACTAGGTTACAGCTTGGCACTGGTGTCGTCGCAGAGCAATGTGTGGTTAAGTGCCTTGCTCAAGGATACACGCGCTGCCTCAGCTGAGGCTCGAACTAGCGACCTTCAGATCACTAGACCAACGTCTAAACCACTTGAGAAGAAATTTTGCCTTGCAATTCTGTTGGAATTCTTTGAGGAGTTAACAGGCAGGATAGGCAAAGGAGAATTGGTGGATGTTGTTTACTTGGATTTTCAGAAAGCCTTTGACTAGGTGCTGCATTAGAAGCAGCTAAACAAGAAAAAAGCCTAGGGAATTACATGAAAGATAGAATGATTAGAAGATTGGATGACCAGCAGGAGGCAAAGAGTGGGAATACAGGGGTACTTTTCTGGCTATCTGTTGGTGACTAGTGGCATTCTGCGAGGGGTAGGGGGGCTGTGTTTGGTCTGCTACTTTTCATGTTATATGTTAATGATTTGGATGACAAACATACAAACATTGGTGCAGGGTCAGATAATGTTAAGGAAGCAGGAAAGACTTGAACAGGTCAGGAGAATGGACAAAGAAGTGGTAGATGGAGTACAGCGTAAGGAAGTCTCTGGTCATGCACTTTGGTAGAATGAATAATAACATAGATTATTTTCTAAATGGGAAGCAAGTTAAGGAATTTGAAATGCAAAGGGACTTGGGAGATCTTGTGCAATATTACCTAAAGGTTAACTTGCAGGTTGAATTGATGGTAAGAAAGGTAAAAGTAATATTAGCATTCATTTCAAGGGGACTAGAATATAAAAGCAAGGGCATAATGCTCAGGCATTAGTCAGACTGCCTTTGGAATACTGTGAGCTGCTTTTGGCCCTGTATCTAAGAAAGCATGTGCCGGCACTGGAAAAGATCCAGTGGATCTACACAAGAATGTTCTCGGGAATGTAAGGCTTAATGTATGAGGAGCATTTAATGACCCTGTGCCTGTACTCACGGGAATCTGGAAGAATGGCAGAGTGGAGGGGTCTCATTGAAACCCACGGAATATTGAAAGGCCTAGATAGAGTGGATATGGAGAAGATGTTTCCAGTAGCGGAAAAGTCTAGAACCAGAGGGCACTGCAACAGAATAGAAAGACATCCCTTCGGAACAGTGATGATGAGGAATTTCTTTAGCCAGAGGATGGCGAATCTGTGGAATTTATTGCCACAGTCGGCTGTGAAGGCCAAGTCATTGGGTATATCATTATAAATGGAGGTTGCTACTTTGTTGATTAGTAATGGCGTTGAAGGTTACAGGAAGAAGGGAGAATAATGAGGTTGAGAGGGAATCAGTCATGATCAAATGGCAGTACAGACTTGATGGGCTGAATGGCCTAATCTGCTCCTATGTCTTATGGTCTTCAACCATCTGTTCTCAATTTCCCCTTAATTCTTCTTAACTTAAATCTCTATGTCAAAGTTATCAGCCTCCCTGTTAAGGGAATCATCAGACCTCTCAATTTTAAACTTAACATCTTCATTACCCTCTGTTTAAAGTAATATCCTCCATCTCATCTTCATAACTGATTCTCCAACCTTACGAACATTCTCATAAATCTCAGCTTTGCCGTGATATCACACATTTTCTATGTAACAAGGACAATGTATATATAGTCCCCTCGATTTAGCCCAACCTAAGCCAATAGCACCAAGCATCCCACATACTTTGCCATCTAAGCAGATTTGCAATGTTAATAATAAGAATCAGGATAAGCTTTTGAATGACCTGTGCACAGTGTCTAGCAGAATAGACTGCTCAAAACTTCTACATGAGTATCTGACAGCTGTAAAGAAAGAAAAACCCATTGTGATCTTTATCTTTCAATCACAAGGTAAAAGTTAAACCCTATAGTTAAAACCTGTTATGCCAACATATAGATGTATTCCAACAGATTTTTCTCTTCTAATTGGGAATTAAATGACACAGATAACACATTCCAATATCTGCTAATTGTGCTTTCTCCCAAATTAGCATGAAAAGAAATTACCTAAATGACTTTCTAATAGCAATGTAATCAAAAATGCAATTCATACAAGTAACCACCACCTACTCAAATAATCACTGTCTACACAAATTGGAAATATTTCAGAAATCTTCATTTTGAAAACTAAAATATGTTAAAAGATCCAAATTACACAAATTTAATCTAACATAATAGCTGAGATGGAGCTTTATGGCACTGACACTGAATAGCTTCAAATTTCCTGGTGTGGTGCAGTACAAAGAATGAAATGTAAATAATTGCTGTCATGGATAGCAAGGAAGGTCAACTAAGGCAATAGAAAGATATAGGTTAGCTGGAAAGCAGCTGGAGAATTTCTGAAAGTTACTGACATTAGAAAAAAATATAGGCTTCCCAGATAAGCAACAGAACCACCAAGATCCAAAAACAAACAACAGATTTTCGTCTCCTTATTCAAATGTTCTATTTTTATTCTTCCCGCCTCCTCTTTTCGTGAATAGAAGAGAACATAGATCCAACTATAGACTGATTAGAATGGGAATGTATTCCTTAGAGTTTAGAAGAGAGCTTATCAAAACATATCCAGTTATTAAAAGGTTTCACAGGTTAGATGTAAATAGGTATCGTATGACTAGAAGTCCTTGGACCAGAGATTCAGCATGAGAACACAATTTGTTCTAATTAAGACAGAGATAGGTCAAAAAATACTCAGAGGCTAGAGAACCTTTGGACCTATCTTTTATTGAGAGCTTTGAAAGTTTGTAATAATGGTGTTTATTCAAAATAGAGATGGATAGATTTCTGGAGATAAAGGGAAGGTAGGGATGTGGAAATAATGATGGAAGTAGATCAACAATGATCTTAATGAATGATGGAACAAATTTGAAGGGCTTATGCCTACAGCTAATTCTTAAATTCTTAAAAACCGCAAATTCACATATCAGTTGTCAAGTTAATTTCTTCCTGTTTTATTCAAATTTACACATCTTGTGCTGGTATCTACTCTTTAACCAATAAGCATGGTCATTTCTAGATCGCAAAGAATGATCACGAGATCCCCTAGACTAAATTTATTTACTTAATGGTGCAGCATGGAATAAGACCATAACCATCAGATATAGGAGCAGAATTAGGCTATTTCGCCCATCGAGTCAACTCTGCTATTTTATCATGGCTACTTCGTTTTCCCTCTCAGCCCCAATCTCCTAGTTTCTCCACATATCCCTTCATGCCCTGACTAATTAGAAAGGTATAAACCTCTGTCTTAAATATACCCAATGACCTGGCCTCCACAGTCACCTATGGCATCGAATCCCACAGACTAAACAAATTCTTCCTCATTTCCAATCTAAAAAGGACACCCCTCTATTCAAAGGCGGGGTCCTCTGCTCTTAGATTCCCCCACCATATGAAACATCTTCTCCACATCCATCCAGTCGAGGCCTTTCAACATTTATTTTCCTGAACTCCAGTGAGTAGAGGCCCAGAGCCATCAAATGCTCTTCATATGACAAGCCTTTCAATCTTGGAATCATTTTCATGAATCTCCTTGAACTCTCTCTAAAGTCAACACACCCTTTCTTAGATAAGGGGCTCAAACTGCTCACAATACTCCAAATAAGGTCTCACTAGTGCTTCAAAGCCTCAAAGTTACGTCCTTGCTTTTATATTCTTGTTCTTGTTACTGTTCGTGCCTCGTGGCGCACCAGATGATACTTTTGCCGTTTCCGTAGCATTTTTTACAAGGCCAGGTTGCTAGCTCGATGCTTAACCCAGCACGGATGGAAAACAGGGGGCTGGCCAGATTCAAACTCAGGACCATTCACTTTGAAGTCCAATGCTGATGACCCTACACCACCTTTTATATTCTGGTCTTCTAATGCTAACATCACATTTGTGTTCGTAACCACTGACTCAACCTGAAAATTTACCTTTAGGAAATCCTGCACGAGGATTCCCAAGTCCCTTAGCACCTCAGATTTTTAAACCTTGTCTCCATTTAGAAACTAGACTATGCTTTTATTTCTCCCAATAAACTACATGACCATACACTTCCTGACACTATATTCTATCTGCCACTTCTTTGCCCATTCTCCTAATCTGCCTAAGTCCTTCTGTAGCCTCTCTGCTTCATCAAAACTACCTGCCCCTCCACCTATCTTTGTATCATCTACAAACTTGGCCACAAAGCCATCAATTCCATCATCCAAGTCTTTGACATATAGCATTAAAAAAGAGCAGTGCTATCACAGACTCCATGGAACACCACTAGTCACCGGTAGTCAACCAGAAAACACTCCCTTCATTCCCACACTTTGCCTCCTGACAATCAGCCACTGCCTTACCCATGCTACTATCTTTCAAGTAACACCATGGGCTTAAGCAGCCTCACGTGTGGCACCTTGTCAAAGGCCTTCTTAAAATTGAAGTATACATAAGACCATAAGACAAAGGAGCAGAAGTAGGCCATTCGGCCCATCGAGTCTGCTCCGCCATTTTATCATGAGCTGATCCATTTTATCCTATTTAGTCCCACTCCCCCGCCTTCTCACCATAACCTTTGATGCCCTGGCTACTCAGATACCTATCAATCTTTGCCTTAAATACACCCAATGACTTGGCCTCCACTGCTGCCCGTGGCAACAAATTCCATAGATTCACCACCCTCTGACTAAAAAAATTTCTTCGCATTTCTGTTCTGAACGGGCGCCCTTCAATCCTGAAGTCATGCCACCTATTTTCCATGTCTATCCTATTCGTTATTTCTTCAAAGAATTCCAACAGATCTGTTGGGCAAGATTTTCCCTCATGGAAACCATGCTGACTAGGGCCCTTTTTATCATTGTCAGCCACAGATGTGCCAACCTGCCTTCAGAATACAACTCCTCGTTGGGATGTTTATATCCTGCGCCTTCTGAATTGCTCCTCAAAATTCCAGCCACTGCTGCTCTGCCATCATCCCTCCCAGTTTTGGCCAGCTCCTCGCTCATGTCATTCCTTTTTCTCCACTGTGATACTGATACATCTGACTTTATCTTCTCATCTCAAACTACAGGGTGGATTCTATCATTCACTCTTAAGGGTTCTTTTACCTTAAGTTCTCTAATCAATTTCGGTTCACTGCACAACACCATTCCAAAATAGATGATTCCCTAGTGGGCTCAACCACAAGTTTCTCTAAAAAGCCATCTTGTAGGCACTCTAGAAAATTGCCCTCCTGAGATCCAACACCAACCCGATTTTCCCTATCTACCTGCATATTGACATGCCCCATGACTACATTAGCATTGCATTTTTGACATGCATTTTCTCTCTCCTGTTGTAATCTATAGACCATATCTTTACTAGCTTGGGGGTTTCTATATAACTCCCATCAGGGTCGTTTTACTATTGCAGTTCCTCAGCTCTACCTAGAACACCTTCTGACCTTATGTCACCTCTTTCTAATGATCTGATTTTATTTTTGACCAATGGAGCTACGTCACCCGCTCTGCATACCTGCCCTTCCCTTCAATACAATACGTACACTTCGACATTAAGCTAATATCCAGTATCTAATAAGCTGTACTCAGAATGAAATGGAATTTAATGAGGCATCTCACTGCAAGGATCCCTTAGGAGGCAATGATCATAATATAACAGAGTTCACCCTGCAATTTGAGAGGCAGAAGCTCAAGTCAGATGTTACAGTGGAGTCAAGGGAATTACAGAGCCATGAAAGAAGAGCTGACCAAAGGTGATTGGAAGGGGGACAACAGCAGGGATGACAGCAGAACAGCAATGGCTGGAGTTTCTGGGAGCAATTTGGAAGGTGCAAGATAGGTACATTCCAAAGAAGGAGTATTCCAAAGGCAGGATGAAGCAACTGTAGCTGACAAAGGAAGTCAAAGCCAACATCAATGCAAAAGAGAAGGCATAATAGAGCAAATACTAATGGGAGCTGAGAGAATTGGTAAATCTTTAAAAACCCAACAGAAGGCAACTAAACATGCCATAGGGGGAAAAGATGAAATATGAATATTGTCCTTTTGGAAGGACAAACCAAGGTAGAACATACAAGGTAAATGGTAGGGCACTGAGGAGTGCAGTAGAACATCAGGATCTGGGAATACAGATACAAAATTCCCTAAAAGTGGCATCACAGGTAGATAGGGTCATAAAGAGAGCTTTTGGTACATTCACCTTTATAAATCAAAGTATTGAGTATAAGAGTTGGAATGTTATGGTGAGGTTGTTTAAGGCATTGGTGAGGCCGAATTTGGAATATTGTATACAGTTTTGGTCACCAAATTACAGGAAGTATATTAATAAGGTTAAAAGAGTGCAGAGAAGGTTCACAAAGATGTTGCTGGGACTTGAGAAACTCAGTTACAGAGAAAGGTTGAATAGGTTAGGACTTTATTCCCTGGAGCGTAGAAGAATGCAGGGAGATTTGATAGAGGTATATAAAATTATGATGGGTATAGATAGAGTGAATGCAAGCAGGCTTTTTCCACTGAGGCTAAGGGAGAAAAAAAACCAGAGGACATGGGTTAAGGGTGAAAGGGGAAAAGTTTAAAGGGAATATTCACACAGAGTGGTGGGAGTGTGGAATGAGCTGCCAGATAAAGTGGTAAATGCGGGCTCACTTTTAACATTTAAGAAAAACTTGGCAGGTAGATGGATGCGAGGTGTATGGAGGGATATGGTCCAGGTGCAGGTCAGTGGGACTAGGCAGAAAAATGGTTTGGCACAGTCAAGAAGGGCCAAAAGGCCTGGTTCTGTGCTGTAATGTTCTATGGTTCTATGAAGGTAAACTAGGCAACAATATCAAAGATAATACTTTTGGTCAGAAAGAACTACAGTCTGCATATCAGTGAGTTTGAATGAACAGATGACAGTGGAAGTAGACAAACCAACTGCCATGAGATTGAAGGAATAGAGGCTGGCATTTTGTGCAGCTGCGCTGCATCCTCCATTCTGTGAACTGGTTTTGCTTGGCTTATTCAGTGTTTTGAGGTAGACACAATGAGGCTCCAGGTAATCTGCTGGACTAGAGATAATTTCAAAATAAGACATTATTTGTGGTGTTCTTTGATGATATATTATGCAGGTTTGTGGATGGTTAGGCCTGTCTCTGCCCTGTGTGGTTCAAGCTAGTTACTGGTTTGGTAACTGATATAGAACAAAAACCCATAAATTACCAGATGTCGCTTGAAGAGAAGAGCAATAATTTAAAACTGGGCTGAACCAGAACCAATAAGAAGGTCTTATATGTCAGTCAGATGACCTACAGCCAATAAAACTGAAATGCAACATTTGAACTGGTAAGGAATAGATATAAAAGCAGAAGCAAAATAGCAACAAAGGCGCACCATCACTGATGTAGAGGACCCCACGGACATGTAGAGATTGGAGCCTCACCATGAGGAACACATGGTGGGCAGAGACTCTATTTACTGGTGTTACCTTTCTGTTCTTTGACTGATCACAGGGAGCCAGGAAAACTTCATAGGTATGCACACAGGTATTAGGTTGTGTAAGTTCATGTGCTCCTCCATTGAGACAATAAAGATACTTGTCAGTAGTTTCTATGCCCTTCTGATAGTAAGGGGTAATCCATGTAACAATACCATAAGTTTTTTCAGGTATATAAAGAGCAAGAGAGGCAAGAGTAGATATTGGACTGCTGGAAAATGACGCTGAAGAGGTAGTAATTGAAGACAACGAAATGGCAGAGAAGCTGATTAAGTATATTGCATCAGTCTTCACTGCAGAAGACACCAGCAGTATGGTGGAAGCTCAAAAGTGACGAGGAGGCAGAAGTGTGTGCAACTGTTATTACTAGGAAGAAGGTGCCTGGGAAACTGAAAGGTCTGAAGGTAGATAAGTCATCTGGACCAGATGGACTACACACCAGGGTTCTGAAAGAGGTCGCTGAAAAGATTATGGAGGTATCAGTAATGATCGTTCAAGAATCACTATTTTTGGGAATAGTACCAGAAGACTAGAAATTTGCAACTGTCACTCCACTCTTCAAGAAAGGGGGAAGGCAGAAGGAAGTAAATTATAGGCCAGTTAGAGTGTGCAGACATTGGAGAGGGTTCAGAGGAGTTTCACGAGAATGATTCCAGGAACGAAAGGGTTATCATATGAGAAGCGGCTGATGGCTCTGGGCCTATATTTGTTAGGATTTAGAAGAATGAGGGGGAGCTCAGTGAAACCTACTGAATGTTGAAAGGCCTAAATAGAGTGGATGTGGAAAGGATGTTTTCTATGGTGGTGGAGTCTAGGACCAGAGGGCATAGCCTTAGGATAGACAGATGCCCATTTAGAATGAGGAGGGGAGGATTTTCTTTAGCCAGCAGATGGTGAATCTATGGAATTCGCTGCCACAGCAGCTGTGGAGGACAGCTCACTGGGTGTGTATTTAAGGCTGAGGTTGATAGGTCGTTGATTAGTCGGAGTTCGTAAAGCTATGGGAAGAACGCAGGAGAATGGGTTTCAGAGGGAAATGGCTCAGTCATGATGAAACGTTGGAACAGACTCGAGGTGCCGAATAGCTTAATTCTGCTCCTATGCTTTATGGTCGTAATAGGCCCTTCTAGCCCTTGGTGCCAAACTGCTCCAGCAACCCCCAACATATCTGATTTATCCCTAACCTTATCATGGGTCAATTTACAATAACCTATTAACCTGCCTGGTACATCTTTTGATTGAGGGAGGATACTCAAGGAAAACCACATGGTGGACATAAAGTCTCTTTAAAGAGGACAGCGAAATTGAACTCTGACCGCCAGCGGTAATAGTGTTACGTTAACTGTTACACTACTGTAGTGCCCCACCCACTCAACAATTTCTTCATACAATTTGAACTCATCAAATCCCTTCACATGAGAGTAGACTTCAGTGTGCAAATGAACAGAAGGGATGTGAAACACTGGTGAAGAGAACTTCCAGAATACCTGTTGCTACCATTTCCATGGCGACAGCACGGATCTGAAAGCTCACTTCACAGTTTGAAGTCATCCCTTCAGAAATGTAGCATTTTCATCAACACCCTAGGCATATTAACTGGCTTATACAAACAAGCTTTTTTAAAAGCCAATTGTGCATTTAAAATTATTTGATGCTGATGAGGAATCTGGTAAGGTCAAATACACACTGGCAGCTATACGCAAATGACCATACATTTTGCAATATTCCATTTAGATCAAGGTTTTTGTTTGTTACCGGGTATGAGCTATAGATGGAATTGTTAAAACTCGAAATTTATATATTTTCTGTTTCCATCCAATAGCTTCAAAGCACATATAAATGCAAATCAGAATTGAGTCATTCAGAAATACTTTAAAAAAGCCAGTTACAATATCACATGGAGCAAAGATAATAGTTCAATCATATCTGACAGGTGTTAGACTACCACAGATGGATAACCATTCAGTTTCTATATATCATCTATCACTTACGTTACTATTTAGATCTTGATTGGCAAGAAATAATGTATTATTGCACGGGCATCCAAACTACAGCTTTGGTGCCAAGTGCAACCTATTTTCACCCAATGAAGGCCACTCAATTCTAAGTGGATTTGCTTGTTTGAAAAAAAGCCAATCTAAGCACAATGACTTGTCAGCTTCCATTTTTCACTATAACTTGCAAAAATATTGGCCAAACCTTCAAATATGGACTCAGCAGCTCATAGTACTGTCATGTGGTAAAACAGGTTTGCACTTTTCATCATTATTGAACACCTTGAGAGGCACAGAAGTTCCAAATAACATTTGAGCAACATGATCAACAGTACCAAGATGGCAGCTTCCATAAATATTCTACAATACAGCCCGCTGAAATAGGAATCACTGTCAAATAAATTTCCTCCGCAAAACTTTACTGCACCCATTCCCAAAGAATGCTGCAACTAATTCCTCTATCTCAATTAGTCAGTCGAGTTTTAGAATAAACCAATCATTTCAAGCAAGTTCTGGCCTGTTATATACAACACACTGCCCTGTGTACATACATCTATTGATGCTTCTGGACACATCTTCAGTGATGTTCCTGGAATCATCGGGTGTTTCAGGTCTTTCAACATCATACAATCTCCTCCAGGTGACCCAGCCGGGGCTGATCAGACCCCAGCTTGTGTCCAGATGGCTAGCTACTTATGACTCCATGGCTCCCCTCTTTTGAGCCACAGCCATCTTGAGGCCCTCTCTGCCACATCGGTGGTACTGCGGATGGCTCTCCTC
This sequence comes from Mobula hypostoma, assembly GCF_963921235.1. Classification (NCBI taxonomy): domain Eukaryota; kingdom Metazoa; phylum Chordata; class Chondrichthyes; order Myliobatiformes; family Myliobatidae; genus Mobula; species Mobula hypostoma. Next base: position 111,355,716 of record NC_086099.1, on the reverse strand, counting down.
TTCCTCTCTCCCTCGATGCCCAAAATGCTGAAGGCTCTAACTAAAGAACGGGCTACGAATCCCCTACAACCAACCTCCACTGGGAGACACCTCGCTCTCCACCCAGCCTGCTGACAGTTGTTGACCAGTCCTGCATACTTGGAGAGCTTCCTTTCAAAGGCCTCCTCCAAGCTATCTTCCCATGGGACTGTCAGCTCCAGCAGCACCACTTGCTTAGTAGACTCAGACACCAGGACAATGTCTGGTCGCAGGGTGGTGGCTGCGATATGGTTGGGGAACTTCAGCTGCCCTTCGAGGTCCACCAACAACTGCCAGTCCCTTGCAGAGGTCAGAATGCCTGCAGATGTTCTTTTGGCAGGTATTGGCTGCTCCCCAGCTCTGACAAAGGCAATGGTCTGCTTGGAGGTTCGGGACCGCTTCGCCCACTCTACTCCTGCGCTGACGGCTTCAGCGATGGTCTTCAGGACCTGATCATGCCTCCACCTGTACCGTCCCTCACCAAGTGCCCTAGCGCAGCCGCTGAGGATGTGCTCCAGAGTTCCTCGCTTGGAGCACAGTGGGCACGCAGATGACTCTGCCTTGCCCCATGTGTGCAGCTTTGATGGACTTGGAAGCACATTGTACACTGCCTGGATGAGATATTGGATGCGGTGTGGTTCGGCTTTCCAAAGATCAGCCCAGGTCACTTTCCTCTCAACCGCATTCTCCCATCTTGTCCAAGCTCCCTGTTACTTCATTCCCACCGCCTTGCAGGCTCTCATCTCCTCCACTACTGCTCTCACCTCCTCCTGAACTAGACGACGCCTTTCCTTCCCTCTGGTGTCCATTTGGGGAGTTGGAAAAGATGCTAGCCCAGCTCGGCCTTGTGTAACCACTCCCACCAGCCTCCTGTGACGCAGCCTCGCCTCTGCCTCCTGAACAGCTTCCTCTGCCCGCCACTTCCTGCCAGTACTTACTTGGATCCCTGCTCTCGCCACCTTCGGGTCACTTGAATCCCTATACTGTAGCACTTCTCTGGCTCTATATACAACACACTGCCCAAAAACTTCTTTAACAATCATGTTAAGTCCATTCTTAGTTATTGCAGAGCAGCACAGCATAAAGTGGAGGTTATTTTAACCAGTCTAGTTGAAAACAAATACAGAAAATACTGGAAATACTCAGCAGATCAGCCCTACGTCTGAGAGAAGAGAAACAGAGTTAACATTGCAGGTCAAAGATTCTTTGTCAAAACTGGTGAAGTAAAAAATAAGCTTATTAAGTAGGTGGGGTGGGGGAAGGTAAAGGTATGTGGTAAAATAAATTCAAGGTAACAAAGGAGGTGAACTGTAAACAAGGATATCTAGTCAATGAGAGTTTGTCAGCAGTAAGAGAGTGACAACATAGACAAAAGAACACGGGCAAAGAACATAGATGTGAAATGCAGATCAGAAAGAAATACCTGGCAGGTCCGGCTAGGAATGTCCCCCAGTTCCACACTAAAATAAGAGAAGAAGCAAACAAGCAGAACCAGTATCACAGAAAGACAATCAATACAGATGATCAGCTTACCTACAGTTGTTGAATACAATATTGATTCCAGAAGGCTGCAACATGCCCAGATGAGAGATGGAAGCTCTTTCTTTCCACTGGACCTCATAAGGTTACAGTGGGACTGGGATGCAGAATTAAAGTGTCAGGCAACAGGAAACTGAGGACGGAATGCCCCACAAAGCAGTCCCATTATCTGTTCTTCTTCACTTTGTATACAGCTTTATCTCCATAATTTTATGCAGCTTACCCCTCTAATCTTACCCAGAAATATGGCCTGACCTGACCCCTTCCTGCAGCTTAATGATTGGAAGCATGGTGAAAGTTACAATCCTCACTGATCTGGTTTGTTGCAAACAATGCATTTCAAGGACCAGTTATCAAGGATCAACTTTATTCACCATATCCATTTACATGTTTTAAGAATTTGCTGTAGTGTTTTGGTATGACATGCAACAATTAACAACAATGAGCAATTATAAAGAACAAAGAAGAAGGTATACAAGTGTGCATAAATCATTCAACAGTTCGATGTACATGTAACAAATAAAGATAATCTTTTCTTTAAATCTTTAATAAGATTCTTTTCTCTTCTTCTAGTTCTGACAGAGGGTCTTTGACCTGAAACTTTAGCTCTGTTTCTCTTTCCAAACATCCAGCTTGACTGCTGAGTATTTCCAACATTTTCTGATTTTTATGTTATTGATCAGTATGATCACTTTTGTTTTCATTTTTAAGTCTGCACTGATTCACTGGATCTTTCAAGAAGATTTCCAATTAGTTTGACTCTCTGCATTTTCATCATACTTAGTCATTTTTTTCCTTTCTGAAGCACATCCAATTCCTTTTTCATACTTATGATTTAATCTGTTCCCACCAACTTGTCAGACATTGCATTAAAAATATTATATAGTCATAGTCATAGTCATATTTTATTGATCCCGGGGGAAATTGGTTTTCGTTACAGTTGCACCACAAATAATTAAATAGTAATAAACCATAAATAGTTAAATAGTCATATGTAAATTATGCCAGTAAATTATGAAATAAATCCAGGACCAGCCTATTGGCTCAGGGTGTCTGACCCTCCAAGGGAGGAGCTGTAAAGTTTGATGGCCACAGGCAGGAATGACTTCCTATGACGCTCTGTCTTGCATCTCGGTGGAATGAGTCTCTGGCTGAATGTACTCCTGTGCCCAACCAGTACATTATGTAGTGGATGGGAGACATTGTTCAAGATGGCATGCAACTTGGACAGCACCCTCTTTTCAGACACCACCGTCAGAGATATGCCCTTGGATAAAAAAATCTTCATAACAGCTTTTGTTCTTTTGCCATCACTTTAAATCCCCTCCCCCCTTCTCTGATATGAACTGCTGGTCATTTTATTTATTCTAAGTAAACTCATAAGACATAGGAGCAGAATTAGGCCATTCAGCCCATTGAGTCTGCTCCAGCATTCCATCATGGCTAATCCCAGATCCCACATATCCCCATACACCTGCTTTCTTGCCATATCCTTTGATGCCCTGGTCCATCAGGAAACTAACAACTTCAGCTTTAAATATAGCTACAGACTTGGCCTCCACCACAATGTCTCATGATATTAAACGTTTTATATTTTCTCAGTGTAATATCCAAAGGCTCTTTATTTTGGAAAATAAGGCCTTTTCTACATATATTACTACGCAATGCTTTGTTCCTTTTTTTCTAATGCATCATCCTTAATTTGCATAGTCGTTCATTTGGGATTTTCCTTAATCAAAGAAATGCTCCATTGTTGACAGTGATGCCAAGTACCATACTTCGTTTCCGTGCTTGATTACCTTGTCATA